>NW_028133647.1:0-29000 GCF_964662115.1 Mustela nivalis | reverse complement strand
ATGTGGCAGTAGCTAAGGGACTCTGCTGCATTCTCCAACCCGAAGGGCTTGACACAACTCCAACAAGGAAGCTTCCCAAATGGAGATGAGAGGTCTTCTGTCTGGTGCCTCAGGTAAGCCGCGTATGCTGGTCTTCGAACCCAGGCCTCTGAGGAGTGATACCTGGACACCAAAGCAAGAGTTCATAATAGGGCCTAGGGGCCTGTCTGGTTCAATCTTCTGTCTCTGCGGATATCTGTCTGTGTTTCTGCATGGAGGTAGTAGTTGCTCAGCTTGTGTCATAATGCCCCTATTTGTCCAGTGCGGCTTGCGGTAGTGGGATGTCCTTGGGGACCTTGAGGTTTCTACTATTTTGTAGAATTGTGGCCAATGGAATGGGCATTTTCTTAGGAGAGAGCAGGCACAGTTCTGTGGTGTGGCTCCAGAGACCCCAGCCTGGAGGCTGTGTGGGCCATGGCTGTGCAGACAGACATCCAAAAACCCTAACTCAGCTCAGGTTTGGGGCCGAGGTTACGGCAGGCCTGATCTACAGTCCATGAGGGGAGCTCCTCTAAATATGAAAGAAGTGTGAGAGGGAGGCAGTAGCTCAGGCTTTTGTCTCTGGATGTTTTGTCCACAATGGCCGTTTAATGTAGGAGTTGCCTCATGGGTCGTAGAAGTCTCCCTCTCTGGTATTTTGTCCAGCCCCCAAGAGTTTGGGGTCATTCTGTGGGAAGGGAAGTGTCCTGTTTTCTGCTTCATGTGTCCCCCCAGTAGAGGGATTCTAGAGCATAGCAGTGGGTACTGACAACTGGAATACTCGCCCTCTGGTTAAGCCTGGGGGCCTATGGATATGACAAGCCCCATATGCAGGATCTTGGTCCAGCCACTGAGAGGCGTTACTTTAATACGGGACTCACGCTGCAGGTCACAATGCATGTCTGTGCCCTAGGCGGCCCTCAAGCACTGGCGTGGCCTTTCGGACAATGCAGGTTTCCCCACATTGAACGTTGGACAACATGCCAACCACAAGGTTTCTGGCCATGGGGAAGGAGGAATTCTAATTTCTGCATCACGTTCACCCCTGGGCAGTGATTGGAGATAAGGTCTAGGTTCTGAAGCCTGAAAACCGAGGTTGGGAAGAGATGACGACCTACAGCCATAACGGGTCCTATGTGTCCAGGTTGGGGCCAGCTGTCTGGGTGTCGTTTGGGATGTCTTGTCTCAGGCTGTGCCAGACAGGGCATTAGTATACAGGGTGGGCTGTATAATTGCTTTACAATCGAGTGGCATGCATTAGAAAATCATTTGGGGTTTCTTATTAGCAGCAGAGGGCAAAGTTTTTCTTCTGGAGGGCAGGCAGAGTGCTGCATTGTGGCTTCGGAATTCTCAAACTGGAGGGCTTGTGGGCCAGGAGAGTGAGGACGGATGTCTGAGAACACAAGCTAGGCTTAGGTTTCGGGCAAGGACATGGCAGGCACACTCTGCAGAGCTGAATTGAGATCTCATGCGTCTGAATTCAGGTCGAGGTTCAGACTTTGGCTCAGGTTTGAGTTTCTGTCCATGTTGGCCCCTTCAGGAAGGGGGGGCATTATGAGGCCATGGGGGTTTTCCCACTATTGGAGTTGTGAGATGCTCCAAACCGCAAGGATTCCTTCTGTGGGACAATTAAGATTAGTTGGATGGCTCCAGGACGTCTTATAAGGTATTTTTCCAGAACAGGGTTCTAAGTATGGATGCCTGGGCAGCCAGCCTCACATTCCAATTGTCTCCTAGCAACAAGAAACGTTTGATCTGCTGGCTTGGGGTAGCAACAGAGGGGGCTGAGTTGATATGGACTTTCCGGAGGATGGTCTTAATGTTGGTTTGAGTCCATGGAGACCTTGGTATGGGGCAGTGGCACCAGGGCCCTGAAGGATTCTCCTAACCAGAGGTTATGACAAAGCTCCAATGAGCAAGTTTCCATGGGGAGACGAGATTTGTTCTTATTGGTGCCTCAGGAAACCACCATATGCTGGTATTGGAAACGAGGCCTCTGAGGAGAGATGCCTGGAAACCAAAGCAATGGATCTGATTAGGGCCTAGGGGCCTGTCCGGTTCAATATTCTTCTCTGGGGACATCTGTTGTATGAGTGGAGGTAGTTGCTCAGCTGGTTTGAGATCACCCCTGTTTGTCCTGGGCAGCCTACACTATTGGGATGGCCTCGTTGACTTTGGAGGTTTTTCCTAATTTGCAAGGTTGTGGCCAATGGAATGGGAAGAATTCCCTTGAAAGGGAAGCACAGTCCTGAGGTGTGGCTCCAGGGACCCAAGTGTGGAGCGTGTGTGGTCCAGGGCTATTTGGACAAAAGTCTGAAAACACAAACTCCACTTAGGTTGTGGGATGTAGGTATGGGCGGCCCGATCTATAGACCGTGAGGAGACCTCTTCGGGATATGAACAAAGGGCGAATGTGATG
Source organism: Mustela nivalis (assembly GCF_964662115.1). NCBI lineage: Eukaryota > Metazoa > Chordata > Mammalia > Carnivora > Mustelidae > Mustela > Mustela nivalis. The sequence continues at coordinate 26,563 of NW_028133647.1, read as the reverse complement.
TGCATGCTCATGCTTTTTTTTTTTTTTTTTCTGGAAATGTGTCACCGATTGCCATGGAATGTCGGGGTGTCCTCATGGGCCATCGATGAGGCTCCCTTTCTGGGGATTTGACCCGATCCCAAGAGATTGGGGTCATTCTGTGGGAAGGGAGGAGGCCGTTCTGGTTTTGTTTTTTTTGTTTTTTTTTTTTTTTTTTAACCTCAGGTGGACCACCAAAAGAGGGATTCCAGAGCAGAGTCGTGGGTGGGGGCAACTGGACAACCAGACCTCTGGTTAACATTGGGACCTAAGAACATGGCAAGCCCCATATGTGGGCTCTTGGTCCAGACACTGAGAGGCCTTCCTTGAGGATAGGTCTCACACTGAGTTTCACAATGTGTTTTTGTGCCCAAGGAGCCCCTCAAGTCAGGGCGTGGCCTAATGTACCATGCTGGTTTTTCCTACACTGAACGTTGCACAGTATGGGAACCACAAGTTTTCTGGCAATGGGGAAGATGGAGTTCTAATTTCTGCAACACTTTCACTCCTGGACTGTGATTGGATTTAAGGTCTAGGTTCTGAAGCCTGAAAACTGAGGTTGGGAAGAGATGAAGCCCTAAGGCCATGGTGTGTCTGATGTGCTCAGTGTTCGGCCAGCTGTTGAGTGTGGGTTGGGAGGTGCAGGATCAGGCTGTGGCAGACAGGGAATTAGTGCCCAGGCTAGACTTCAACATTGGGGTGCAGTCGAGTTTCGTGCAGGATGGTACTCATTTGTGGTTACTGGGTAGCCCCAGAGGGCAACGTTTTTCTTCTGGAGGTAAGACACAGTGCCACATAGTGACTCCAAAATTCCCAAACTGGAAGGCTTGTGGGCCAGGAGTGTGAGGAAAAAATTCTGAGAACACAAGCCAGACTTAGATTTCGGGGTGAGGGGACGGCAGGCACCCTCTGCAGAGATGATTCGAGATCCCGTATACCTGAAGACAGAGCTAGGATCAGACGTTTTCTTAGGTCGGAATTTCTGTCCATGACGGCCCCTTAATGAAGGGGAGGGTGTCACGAGGACTTGGAGGTTTTCCCACTATGGGAATTGTGAGATGCTCCAAACCACAATGATTCCTTCTGTGGGACAGTCGAGACATGTTGAATGGCTCCAGGACATCCCATAAGGAAGTTATACAGAGCAGGGTTCTAAGGATGGATGACTGGGCAGCCTGCCTCCCATTCCAGGTGTCTCATAGAGCCAAGGCAATTTCGATCTGCTGGATCTAGGGGAGCAACCGAGGCGGGTGTTTTGAAATGGGTGAGTTGAGGATGGGTCATAATGTGCATTTGTGTGCATGTAGACCTTGGAATGGGGTGCTTGATCCGGGGCCTTGAGGGATGTTCATAACCGGAGGTTTTGATGGAGCTCTAAAGAGTATATTTCCTATGTAGAGAAGAGAATTGTTTTGAGGAGTGCCTAAGGAATCTCCCATATGCTGGTATTGGAAACCAGGCCTCTGAGGAGAGATGACTGGAATCAAAATCAATGGATCTGATTAGGGCCTCAGTGCCCGTCCAGTTCAATCTTATTCTATGGGGATATCTGTCTCTGGGTCTGAGTGGAGGTGGTTTCCTAACTTGTGAAAGATCATCCCTGTGTGTCCTGGGCAGCCAACACAATTCGGATGGCCTGGGGGAGTTTGGAGGATTCTCCTAATCTATAGGGTTGTGGCCAATGGAAATGGCAGAATTCCCCTGGAGAGGGAAGCCAAAGTCCTGAGGTGTGGCTCCAGGGGCCCCAGCTTGGATGGTGTGTGGGCCATGCCTGTGGGGACAGAAGTCTGAAAACACAAACTCAGCTTAGGTTTGGGGATGTATGTATGAAGGCTCGATCTACAGACCGTGAGAATTTTCCGGGTATGAACAAAGGGCGAGTATGTGGCGCTTGCTCAGGCTTTTGTCTCTGAATTTTGTGTCAACGGTGGCCATGGAATTTTGGGATGTCCTCAAGGGCCATGGACAATTCTTTCTCTGGTGATATGGCCTGATCCCAAGTGGTTGGGATCATTCTGTGGATTGGAAGAGTCCGTTCTGTATATATATATATATATATATATATTTTTTTTTTATTTACCTCAGGTGTCCCACCAAAGAGGGATTCTGAGTAGAGCCCTGAGTAGGGGTGACTAGACATCTCGAACTCTTGATGATATTGGGGGACTGGGGCTTGGCAAGCCCCATATGTGGGCTGTTGTTCCAGTCACTAAGAGGCTTTACATGAGGATAGGGCTCACGCTGAGGGTCTCAAGTGTGTTTGTGCAAATTGTGGCCCTCAGGGATAGGTGGGGCCTCATAGTCCATGCTGCTTTCTCCTACAATGAACATTGGACAACATGCCAACCACTAGGTTTCTTGCCAAGGCGAAGGAGAAGTTCTGATTCTTGCATCACGTTCACTCCTGAGCAGTGAGTGGAGATAAGGTTTAGGTTCTGAAGGTGAAAACTGAGGTTGGGTAGAGATGATGGCCTAAAGCCATTGTGGGTGTGATATGCTCTGTGTACGGCAAGCTGTTTGGGTGTTGGACTGGAGGTCTGCCCTCAGGTTGTGTGAGACAGGGCTTTAGTGCCCAGGCTAGACTGTATAATTGGGGTATGGTCGAGTGGCATGCAGGTTGTTACTCATTTGGCGTTTCTGGTTAGCCATATAGGGCAACATTTTTCTTCTGGAGGGCAGGCAGAGTGCTGCATTGTGTCTCCAGAATTGCCAAACTGGAGGGGTGTGGCCAGGATTGTGAGTAAGGAAGACTGAAAACACAAGCTAGCACGAGTTTTGGGGCCAAGAGCATGGCAGGCCCACTCTGCAGAGGCTGAATCGAGATCTCCTGCAGGTGAGGTCAGGGCGATTATCAGATGTTGCCTCAAGCTGGAGTTTGTGTCCATGACGGCCCCTTCCTGAAGGGAGTGGGAGCGACATGAGGCCAGGGAGATTTCCCTACGCTGGGAGTTGTGAGCTGCTCCAAACTTCAAAGTTTCCTTCTTCAGGACAGTCGAGTACTATTGGATGGTTCCAGGATGCCCCATACAGAAAGACTCGATAGCAGGGGCCTAAGCATGGATGCCGAGAAACGCCAACTCTCCTTCCCATTGCCTGGTCGAGACAAAGCACGCTCAATCTGCGGGCTCTTGGGTGAGCTACCCAGAAGGCTGAGTTTAAATGGACTCTCCTGAGGATGAGTCATAATGTGGGTTGGTGGCCATGGAGACCTTGGAATGTGGCAGTAGCTAAGGGACTCTGCAGCATTCTCCAACCCGGAGGGCTTGACACAACTCCAACAAGGAAGCTTCCCATGTGGAGATGAGAGGTCTTCTGTCTGGTGCCTCAGGTAAGCCGCGTATGCTGGTCTTTGAACCCAGGCCTCTGAGGAGTGATACCTGGACACCAAAGCAAGAGTTCATAATAGGGCCTAGGGGCCTGTCTGGTTCAATCTTCTGTCTCTGCGGATATCTGTCTGTGTTTCTGCATGGAGGTAGTAGTTGCTCAGCTTGTGTCATAATGCCCCTATTTGTCCAGTGCGGCTTGCTGTAGTGGGATGTCCTTGGGGACCTTGAGGTTTCTACTATTTTGAAGAATTGTGGCCAATGGAATGGGCAGTTTCTTAGGAGAGAGCAGGCACAGTTCTGTGGTGTGGCTCCAGAGACCCCAGCCTGGAGCCTGTGTGGGCCATGGTTGTGCAGACAGACATCCAAAAACCCTAACTCAGCTCAGGTTTGGGGCCAAGGTTACGGCAGGCCTGATCTACAGTCCATGAGGGGAGCTCCTCTAAATATGAAAGAAGGGTGAGAGGGAGGCAGTCGCTCAGGCTTTTGTCTCTGGATGTTTTGTCCACAATGGCCGTTTAATGTAGGAGTTGCCTCATGGGTCGTAGAAGTCTCCCTCTCTGGTAGTTTGTCCAGCCTCCAAGAGTTTGGGGTCATTCTGTGGGAAGGGAAGTGTCCTGTTTTCTGCTTCATGTGTCCCCCCAGTAGAGGGATTCTAGAGCATAGTAGTGGGTACTGACAACTGGAATACTCGCCCTCTGGTTAAGCCTGGGGGCCTATGGATATGACAAGCCCCATATGCAGGATCTTGGTCCAGCCACTGAGAGGCGTTACTTTAATACGGGACTCACGCTGCAGGTCACAATGCATGTCTGTGCCCTAGGCGGCCCTCAAGCACTGGCGTGGCCTTTCGGACAATGCAGGTTTCCCCACATTGAACGTTGGACAACATGCCAACCACAAGGTTTCTGGCCATGGGGAAGGAGGAATTCTAATTTCTGCATCACGTTCACCCCTGGGCAGTGATTGGAGATAAGGTCTAGGTTCTGAAGCCTGAAAACCGAGGTTGGGAAGAGATGACGACCTACAGCCATAACGGGTCCTATGTGTCCAGGTTGGGGCCAGCTGTCTGGGTGTCGTTTGGGATGTCTTGTCTCAGGCTGTGCCAGACAGGGCATTAGTATACAGGGTGGGCTGTATAATTGCTTTACAATCGAGTGGCATGGATTAGAAAATCATTTGGGGTTTCTTATTAGCAGCAGAGGGCAAAGTTTTTCTTCTGGAGGGCAGGCAGAGTGCTGCATTGTGGCTTCGGAATTCCCAAACTGGAGGGCTTGTGGGCCAGGAGAGTGAGGACGGATGTCTGAGAACACAAGCTAGGCTTAGGTTTCGGGCAAGGACATGGCAGGCACACTCTGCAGAGCTGAATTGAGATCTCATGCGTCTGAATTCAGGTCGAGGTTCAGACTTTGGCTCAGGTTTGAGTTTCTGTCCATGTTGGCCCCTTCAGGAAGGGGGGGCATTATGAGGCCATGGGGGTTTTCCCACTATTGGAGTTGTGAGATGCTCCAAACCGCAAGGATTCCTTCTGTGGGACAATTAAGATTAGTTGGATGGCTCCAGGACGTCTTATAAGGTATTTTTCCAGAACAGGGTTCTAAGATTGGATGCCTGGGCAGCCAGCCTCACATTCCAATTGTCTCCTAGCAACAAGAAACGTTTGATCTGCTGGCTTGGGGTAGCAACAGAGGGGGCTGAGTTGATATGGACTTTCCTGAGGATGGTCTTAATGTTGGTTTGAGTCCATGGAGACCTTGGTATGGGGCAGTGGCACCAGGGCCCTGAAGGATTCTCCTAACCAGAGGTTATGACAAAGCTCCAATGAGCAAGTTTCCATGGGGAGACGAGATTTGTTCTTATTGGTGCCTCAGGAAACCACCATATGCTGGTATTGGAAACGAGGCCTCTGAGGAGAGATGCCTGGAAACCAAAGCAATGGATCTGATTAGGGCCTAGGGGCCTGTCCGGTTCAATATTCTTCTCTGGGGACATCTGTTGTCTGAGTGGAGGTAGTTGCTCAGCTGGTTTGAGATCACCCCTGTTTGTCCTGGGCAGCCTACACTATTGGGATGGCCTCGGTGACTTTGGAGGTTTTTCCTAATGTGCAAGGTTGTGGCCAATGGAATGGGAAGAATTCCCTTGAAAGGGAAGCACAGTCCTGAGGTGTGGCTCCAGGGACCCAAGTGTGGAGCGTGTGTGGTCCAGGGCTATTTGGACAAAAGTCTGAAAACACAAACTCCACTTAGGTTGTGGGATGTAGGTATGGCCGGCCCGATCTATAGACCGTGAGGAGACCTCTTCGGGATATGAACAAAGGGCGAATGTGAGGTGCTTGCTCATGCTTTTTTTTTTTTTTCTGGAAATGTGTCACGGATTGCCATGGAATGTCAGGGTGTCCTCATGGGCCATCGATGAGGCTCCCTTTCTCGGGATTTGACTCGATCCCAAGAGTTTGGGGTCATTCTGTGGGAAGGAAGGAGGCCTTTCTGTTTTTTTTTTTTTGTTTATTTTTTTTGTTTTTTGATTTTTGTTTTTTTTTTAACCTCCGGTGGACCACCAAAAGAGCGATTCCAGAGCAGAGTCCTGAGTGGGGGCAACAGGACAACCAAACCTCTGGTTAACATTGGGACCTAAGAACATGGCAAGCCCCTTATGTAGGCTCTTGGTCCAGACACTGAGAGGCCTTCCTTGAGGATAGGTCTCACACTGAGTTTCACAATGTGTTTTTGTGCCCAAGGAGCCCCTCAAGTCAGGGCGTGGCCTAATGTACCATGCTGGTTTCACCTACACTGAACATTGCACAGTATGGGAACCACAAGTTTTCTGGCAATGGGGAAGATGGAGTTCTAATTTCTGCAACACTTTCACTCCTGGACTGTGATTGGATTTAAGGTCTAGGTTCTGAAGCCTGAAAACTGAGGTTGGGAAGAGATGAAGCCCTAAGGCCATGGTGTGTCTGATGTGCTCAGTGTTCGGCCAGCTGTTGAGTGTGGGTTGGGAGGTGCAGGCTCAGGCTGTGGCAGACAGGGAATTAGTGCCCAGGCTAGACTGTATTATTGGGTGCAGTCGAGTTTTGTGCAGGATGGTACTCATTTGTGGTTACTGGGTAGCCCCAGAGGGCAACGTTTTTCTTCTGGAGGTAAGACACAGTGCCACATAGTGACTCCAAAATTCCCAAACTGGAAGGCTTGTGGGCCAGGAGTGTGAGGAAAAAATTCTGAGAACACAAGCCAGACTTAGATTTCGGGGTGAGGGGACGGCAGGCACCCTCTGCAGAGATGATTCGAGATCCCGTATACCTGAAGACAGAGCTAGGATCAGACGTTTTCTTAGGTCTGAGTTTCTGTCCATGACGGCCCATTCATGAAGGGGAGGGTGTCACGAGGACATGGAGGTGTTCCCACGATGGGAATTGTGAGATGCTCCGAACCACAATGATTCCTTCTGTGGGACAGTCGAGACATGTTGAATGGCTCCAGGACATCCCATAAGGAAGTTATCCAGAGCAGGGTTCTAAGGATGGATGCGTGGGCAGCCTGCCTCCCATTCCAGGTGTCTCATAGAGCCAAGGCAAGTTCGATCTGCTGGATCTAGGGGAGCAACCGAGGCGGGTGTTTTGAAATGGGTGAGTTGAGGATGGGTCATAATGTGCATTTGTGTGCATGTAGACCTTGGAATGGGGTGCTTGATCCGGGGCCTTGAGGGATGTTCATAACCGGAGGTTTTGATGGAGCTCTAAAGAGTATATTTCCTATGTAGAGAAGAGAATTGTTTTGATGAGTGCCTAAGGAATCTCCCATATGCTTGTATTGGAAACCAGGCCTCTGAGGAGAGATGACTGGAATCAAAAGCAATGGATCTGATTAGGGCCTAAGTGCCCGTCCAGTTCAATCTTATTCTATGGGGATATCTGTCTCTGGGTCTGAGTGGAGGTGGTTTCCTAACTTGTGAAAGATCATCCCTGTTTGTCCTGGGCAGCCAACACAATTCGGATGGCCTGGGGGAGTTTGGAGGATTCTCCTAATCTATAGGGTTGTGGCCAATGGAAATGGCAGAATTCCCCTGGAGAGGGAAGCCACAGTCCTGAGGTGTGGCTCCAGGGGCCCCAGCTTGGATGGTGTGTGGGCCAGGACTGTGGGGACAGAAGTCTGAAAACACAAACTCAGCTTAGGTTTGGGGATGTATGTATGAAGGCTCGATCAACAGACCGTGAGAATTTTCCGGGCTATGAACAAAGGCGAGTATGTGGCGCTTGCTCAGGGTTTTGTCTCTGGATTTTGTGTCAATGGTGGCCGTGGAATGTCGGGGTGTCCTCAAGGGCCATGGACAATTCTTTCTCTGGTCATTTGGCCTGATCCCAAGGGGTTGGGATCATTCTGTGGATGCGAAGAGTCCTTTCTGTATTTTTTTTTTTTTTACCTCAGGTGTCCCACCAAAGAGGGATTCTGAGTAGAGCCCTGAGTAGGGGTGACTAGACATCTCGAACTCTGGTTGAGATTGGGGGAATAGGGGCTTGGGAAGCCCCATATGTGGGCTGTTGTTCCAGTCACTAAGAGGCTTTACATGAGGATAGGGCTCACGCTGAGGGTCACAATGTGTGTTTGTGCAAATTGTGGCCCTCAGGGATAGGTGGGGCCTCATAGTCCATGCTGCTTTCTCCTACAATGAACATTGGACAACATGCCAACCACTAGGTTTCTTGCCAAGGCGAAGGAGAAGTTCTGATTCTTGCATCACGTTCACTCCTGAGCAGTGAGTGGAGATAAGTTCTAGGTTCTGAAGGTGAAAACTGAGGTTGGGTAGAGATCATGGCCTAAAGCCATTGTGGGTGTGATATGCTCTGTGTATGGCCAGCTGTCTGGGTGTTGGACTGGAGGTCTGCCCTCAGGCTGTGTCAGACAGGGCTTTAGTGCACAGGCTAGACTGTATAATTGGGGTATGGTCGAGTGGCATGCATGTTGTTACTCATTTGGCGTTTCTGGTTAGCCCTATAGGGCAACATTTTTCTTCTGGTGGGCAGGCAGAGTGCTGCATTGTGTCTCCAGAATTGCCAAACTGGAGGGGTGTGGCCAGGATTGTGAGGAAGGAAGTCTGAAAACACAAGCTAGCACGAGTTTTGGGGCCAAGAGCATGGCAGGCCCACTCTGCAGAGGCTGAATCGAGATCTCCTGCAGGTGAGGTCAGGGCGAGTATCAGATGTTGCCTCAAGCTGGAGTTTGTGTCCATGACGGCCCCTTCCTGAAGGGGGTGGGGGCGTCATGAGGCCAGGGAGGTTTCCCTACGCTGGGAGTTGTGAGCTGCTCCAAACTTCAAAGTTTCCTTCTTCAGGACAGTCGAGTACTATTGGATGGTTCCAGGATGCCCCATACAGAAACACTCGATAGCAGGGGCCTAAGCATGGATGCCGAGAAACGCCAACTCACCTTCCCATTGCCTGGTGGAGACAAGGCACGCTCAATCTGCGGGCTCTTGGGTGAGCTACCCAGAAGCCTGAGTTTAAATGGACTCTCCTGAGGATGAGTCATAATGTGGGTTGGTGGCCATGGAGACCTTGGAATGTGGCAGTAGCTAAGGGACGCTGCAGCATTCTCCAACCCGAAGGGCTTGACACAACTCCAACAAGGAAGCTTCCCATGTGGAGATGAGAGGTCTTCTGTCCGGTGCCTCAGGAAAGCCCCGTATGCTGGTCTTCGAACCCAGGCCTCTGAGGAGTGATACCTGGACACCAAAGCAAGAGTTCATAATAGGGCCTAGGGGCCTGTCTGGTTCAATCTTCTGTCTCTGCGGATATCTGTCTGTGTGTCTGCATGGAGGTAGTAGTTGCTCAGCTTGTGTCATTATGCCCCTATTTGTTCAGTGCGTCTTGCGGTAGTGGGATGTCCTTGGGGACCTTGAGGTTTCTACTGTTTTGTAGAGTTGTGGCCAATGGAATGGGCAGTTTCTTAGGAGAGAGCAGGCACAGTTCTGTGGTGTGGCTCCAGAGACCCCAGCCTGGGGGCTGTGTGTGCCATGGCTGTGCAGACAGACATCCAAAAACCCTAACTCAGCTCAGGTTTGGGGCCGAGGTTACGGCAGGCCTGATCTACAGTCCATGAGGGGAGCTCCTCTGGATATGAAAGAAGGGTGAGAGGGAGGCATTCGCTCAGGCTTTTGTCTCTGGATGTTTTCTCCACAATGGCCGTTTAATGTAGGAGTTGCCTCATGGGTCGTAGAAGTCTCCCTCTCTGGTAGTTTGTCCAGCCCCCAAGAGTTTGGGGTCATTCTGTGGGAAGGGAAGTGTCCTGTTTTCTGCTTCATGTGTCCCCCCAGTAGAGGGATTCAAGAGCATAGCAGTGGGTACTGACAACTGGAATACTCGCCCTCTGGTTTAGCCTGGGTGCCTATGGATATGACAAGCCCCATATGCAGGATCTTGGTCCAGCCACTGAGAGGCGTTACTTTAATACGGGACTCACGCTGCAGGTCACAATGCATGTCTGTGCCCTAGGCGGCCCTCAAGCACTGGCGTGGCCTTTCGGACAATGCAGGTTTTCCCACATTGAACGTTGGACAACATGCCAACCACAAGGTTTCTGGCCATGGGGAAGGAGGAATTCTAATTTCTGCATCACGTTCACCCCTGGGCAGTGATTGGAGATAAGGTCTAGGTTCTGAAACCTGAAAACCGAGGTTGGGAAGAGATGACGACCTACAGCCATAGCGGGTCCTATGTGTCCAGGTTGGGGCCAGCTGTCTGGGTGTCGTTTGGGATGTCTTGTCTCAGGCTGTGCCAGACAGGGCATTAGTATACAGGGTGGGCTGTATAATTGCTTTACAATCGAGTGGCATGCATTAGAAAATCATTTGGCGTTTCTTATTAGCAGCATAGGGCAAAGTTTTTCTTCTGGAGGGCAGGCAGAGTGCTGCATTGTGGCTTCGGAATTCCAAAACTGGAGGGCTTGTGGGCCAGGAGATTGAGGACGGATGTCTGAGAACACAAGCTAGGTTTAGGTTCGAGGCAAGGACATGGCAGGCACACTCTGCAGAGCTGAATTGAGATCTCATGCGTCTGAAGTCAGGTCGAGGTTCAGACTTTGGCTCAGGTTTGAGTTTCTGTCCATGTTGGCCCCTTCAGGAAGGGGGGGCATTATGAGGCCATGGGGGTTTTCCCACTATTGGAGTTGTGAGATGCTCCAAACCGCAAGGATTCCTTCTGTGGGACAATTAAGATTAGTTGGATGGCTCCAGGACGTCTTATAAGGTATTTTTCCAGAACAGGGTTCTAAGTATGGATGCCTGGGCAGCCAGCCTCACATTCCAATTGTCTCCTAGCAACAAGAAACGTTTGATCTGCTGGCTTGGGGTAGCAACAGAGGGGGCTGAGTTGATATGGACTTTCCTGAGGATGGTCTTAATGTTGGTTTGAGTCCATGGAGACCTTGGTATGGGGCAGTGGCACCAGGGCCCTGAAGGATTCTCCTAACCAGAGGTTATGACAAAGCTCCAATGAGCAAGTTTCCATGGGGAGACGAGATTTGTTCTTATTGGTGCCTCAGGAAACCACCATATGCTGGTATTGGAAACGAGGCCTCTGAGGAGAGACGCCTGGAAACCATAGCAATGGATCTGATTAGGGCCTAGGGGCCTGTCCGGTTCAATATTCTTCTCTGGGGACATCTGTTGTCTGAGTGGAGGTAGTTGCTCAGCTGGTTTGAGATCACCCCTGTTTGTCCTGGGCAGCCTACACTATTGGGATGGCCTCGGTGACTTTGGAGGTTTTTCCTAATTTGCAAGGTTGTGGCCAATGGAATGGGAAGAATTCCCTTGAAAGGGAAGCACAGTCCTGAGGTGTGGCTCCAGGGACCCAAGTGTGGAGCGTGTGTGGTCCAGGGCTATTTGGACAAAAGTCTGAAAACACAAACTCCACTTAGGTTGTGGGATGTAGGTATGGCCGGCCTGATCTATAGACCGTGAGGAGACCTCTTCGGGATATGAACAAAGGGCGAATGTGAGGTGCTTGCTCATGCTTTTTTTTTTTTTCTGGAAATGTGTCACCGATTGCCATGGAATGTCAGGGTGTCCTCATGGGCCATCGATGTGGCTCCCTTTCTGGGGATTTGACTCGATCCCAAGAGTTTGGGGTCATTCTGTGGGAAGGAAGGAGGCCTTTCTGTTTTTTTTTTTTGTTGTTGTTTATTTTTTTTGTTTTTTGATTTTTGTTTTTTTTTTAACCTCCGGTGGACCACCAAAAGAGGGATTCCAGAGCAGAGTCGTGAGTGGGGGCAACAGGACAACCAAACCTCTGGTTAACATTGGGACCTAAGAACATGGCAAGCCCCTTATGTGGGCTCTTGGTCCAGACACTGAGAGGCCTTCCTTGAGGATAGGTCTCACACTGAGTTTCACAATGTGTTTTTGTGCCCAAGGAGCCCCTCAAGTCAGGGCGTGGCCTAATGTACCATGCTGGTTTCACCTACACTGAACATTGCACAGTATGGGAACCACAAGTTTTCTGGCAATGGGGAAGATGGAGTTCTAATTTCTGCAACACTTTCACTCCTGGACTGTGATTGGATTTAAGGTCTAGGTTCTGAAGCCTGAAAACTGAGGTTGGGAAGAGATGAAGCCCTAAGGCCATGGTGTGTCTGATGTGCTCAGTGTTCGGCCAGCTGTTGAGTGTGGGTTGGGAGGTGCAGGCTCAGGCTGTGGCAGACAGGGAATTAGTGCCCAGGCTAGACTGTATTATTGGGTGCAGTCGAGTTTTGTGCAGGATGGTACTCATTTGTGGTTACTGGGTAGCCCCAGAGGGCAACGTTTTTCTTCTGGAGGTAAGACACAGTGCCACATAGTGACTCCAAAATTCCCAAACTGGAAGGCTTGTGGGCCAGGAGTGTGAGGAAAAAATTCTGAGAACACAAGCCAGACTTAGATTTCGGGGTGAGGGGACGGCAGGCACCCTCTGCAGAGATGATTCGAGATCCCGTATACCTGAAGACAGAGCTAGGATCAGACGTTTTCTTAGGTCTGAGTTTCTGTCCATGACGGCCCATTCATGAAGGGGAGGGTGTCACGAGGACATGGAGGTGTTCCCACGATGGGAATTGTGAGATGCTCCGAACCACAATGATTCCTTCTGTGGGACAGTCGAGACATGTTGAATGGCTCCAGGACATCCCATAAGGAAGTTATCCAGAGCAGGGTTCTAAGGATGGATGCGTGGGCAGCCTGCCTCCCATTCCAGGTGTCTCATAGAGCCAAGGCAAGTTCGATCTGCTGGATCTAGGGGAGCAACCGAGGCGGGTGTTTTGAAATGGGTGAGTTGAGGATGGGTCATAATGTGCATTTGTGTGCATGTAGACCTTGGAATGGGGTGCTTGATCCGGGGCCTTGAGGGATGTTCATAACCGGAGGTTTTGATGGAGCTCTAAAGAGTATATTTCCTATGTAGAGAAGAGAATTGTTTTGATGAGTGCCTAAGGAATCTCCCATATGCTTGTATTGGAAACCAGGCCTCTGAGGAGAGATGACTGGAATCAAAAGCAATGGATCTGATTAGGGCCTAAGTGCCCGTCCAGTTCAATCTTATTCTATGGGGATATCTGTCTCTGGGTCTGAGTGGAGGTGGTTTCCTAACTTGTGAAAGATCATCCCTGTTTGTCCTGGGCAGCCAACACAATTCGGATGGCCTGGGGGAGTTTGGAGGATTCTCCTAATCTATAGGGTTGTGGCCAATGGAAATGGCAGAATTCCCCTGGAGAGGGAAGCCACAGTCCTGAGGTGTGGCTCCAGGGGCCCCAGCTTGGATGGTGTGTGGGCCAGGACTGTGGGGACAGAAGTCTGAAAACACAAACTCAGCTTAGGTTTGGGGATGTATGTATGAAGGCTCGATCAACAGACCGTGAGAATTTTCCGGGCTATGAACAAAGGGCGAGTATGTGGCGCTTGCTCAGGGTTTTGTCTCTGGATTTTGTGTCAATGGTGGCCGTGGAATGTCGGGGTGTCCTCAAGGGCCATGGACAATTCTTTCTCTGGTCATTTGGCCTGATCCCAAGGGGTTGGGATCATTCTGTGGATGCGAAGAGTCCTTTCTGTATTTTTTTTTTTTTACCTCAGGTGTCCCACCAAAGAGGGATTCCAGAGTAGAGCCCTGAGTAGGGGTGACTAGACATCTCGAACTCTGGTTGAGATTGGGGGAATAGGGGCTTGGGAAGCCCCATATGTGGGCTGTTGTTCCAGTCACTAAGAGGCTTTACATGAGGATAGGGCTCACGCTGAGGGTCACAATGTGTGTTTGTGCAAATTGTGGCCCTCAGGGATAGGTGGGGCCTCATAGTCCATGCTGCTTTCTCCTACAATGAACATTGGACAACATGCCAACCACTAGGTTTCTTGCCAAGGCGAAGGAGAAGTTCTGATTCTTGCATCACGTTCACTCCTGAGCAGTGAGTGGAGATAATGTCTAGGTTCTGAAGGTGAAAACTGAGGTTGGGTAGAGATCATGGCCTAAAGCCATTGTGGGTGTGATATGCTCTGTGTATGGCCAGCTGTCTGGGTGTTGGACTGGAGGTCTGCCCTCAGGCTGTGTCAGACAGGGCTTTAGTGCACAGGCTAGACTGTATAATTGGGGTATGGTCGAGTGGCATGCAGGTTGTTACTCATTTGGCGTTTCTGGTTAGCCCTATAGGGCAACATTTTTCTTCTGGTGGGCAGGCAGAGTGCTGCATTGTGTCTCCAGAATTGCCAAACTGGAGGGGTGTGGCCAGGATTGTGAGGAAGGAAGTCTGAAAACACAAGCTAGCACGAGTTTTGGGGCCAAGAGCATGGCAGGCCCACTCTGCAGAGGCTGAATCGAGATCTCCTGCAGGTGAGGTCAGGGCGAGTATCAGATGTTGCCTCAAGCTGGAGTTTGTGTCCATGACGGCCCCTTCCTGAAGGGGGTGGGGGCGTCATGAGGCCAGGGAGGTTTCCCTACGCTGGGAGTTGTGAGCTGCTCCAAACTTCAAAGTTTCCTTCTTCAGGACAGTCGAGTACTATTGGATGGTTCCAGGATGCCCCATACAGAAACACTCGATAGCAGGGGCCTAAGCATGGATGCCGAGAAACGCCAACTCACCTTCCCATTGCCTGGTGGAGACAAGGCACGCTCAATCTGCGGGCTCTTGGGTGAGCTACCCAGAAGCCTGAGTTTAAATGGACTCTCCTGAGGATGAGTCATAATGTGGGTTGGTGGCCATGGAGACCTTGGAATGTGGCAGTAGCTAAGGGACTCTGCAGCATTCTCCAACCCGAAGGGCTTGACACAACTCCAACAAGGAAGCTTCCCATGTGGAGATGAGAGGTCTTCTGTCCGGTGCCTCAGGAAAGCCCCGTATGCTGGTCTTCGAACCCAGGCCTCTGAGGAGTGATACCTGGACACCAAAGCAAGAGTTCATAATAGGGCCTAGGGGCCTGTCTGGTTCAATCTTCTGTCTCTGCGGATATCTGTCTGTGTGTCTGCATGGAGGTAGTAGTTGCTCAGCTTGTGTCATTATGCCCCTATTTGTCCAGTGCGTCTTGCGGTAGTGGGATGTCCTTGGGGACCTTGAGGTTTCTACTGTTTTGTAGAGTTGTGGCCAATGGAATGGGCAGTTTCTTAGGAGAGAGCAGGCACAGTTCTGTGGTGTGGCTCCAGAGACCCCAGCCTGGGGGCTGTGTGTGCCATGGCTGTGCAGACAGACATCCAAAAACCCTAACTCAGCTCAGGTTTGGGGCCGAGGTTACGGCAGGCCTGATCTACAGTCCATGAGGGGAGCTCCTCTGGATATGAAAGAAGGGTGAGAGGGAGGCATTCGCTCAGGCTTTTGTCTCTGGATGTTTTCTCCACAATGGCCGTTTAATGTAGGAGTTGCCTCATGGGTCGTAGAAGTCTCCCTCTCTGGTAGTTTGTCCAGCCCCCAAGAGTTTGGGGTCATTCTGTGGGAAGGGAAGTGTCCTGTTTTCTGCTTCATGTGTCCCCCCAGTAGAGGGATTCAAGAGCATAGCAGTGGGTACTGACAACTGGAATACTCGCCCTCTGGTTTAGCCTGGGTGCCTATGGATATGACAAGCCCCATATGCAGGATCTTGGTCCAGCCACTGAGAGGCGTTACTTTAATACGGGACTCACGCTGCAGGTCACAATGCATGTCTGTGCCCTAGGCGGCCCTCAAGCACTGGCGTGGCCTTTCGGACAATGCAGGTTTTCCCACATTGAACGTTGGACAACATGCCAACCACAAGGTTTCTGGCCATGGGGAAGGAGGAATTCTAATTTCTGCATCACGTTCACCCCTGGGCAGTGATTGGAGATAAGGTCTAGGTTCTGAAACCTGAAAACCGAGGTTGGGAAGAGATGACGACCTACAGCCATAGCGGGTCCTATGTGTCCAGGTTGGGGCCAGCTGTCTGGGTGTCGTTTGGGATGTCTTGTCTCAGGCTGTGCCAGACAGGGCATTAGTATACAGGGTGGGCTGTATAATTGCTTTACAATCGAGTGGCATGCATTAGAAAATCATTTGGCGTTTCTTATTAGCAGCATAGGGCAAAGTTTTTCTTCTGGAGGGCAGGCAGAGTGCTGCATTGTGGCTTCGGAATTCCAAAACTGGAGGGCTTGTGGGCCAGGAGATTGAGGACGGATGTCTGAGAACACAAGCTAGGTTTAGGTTCGAGGCAAGGACATGGCAGGCACACTCTGCAGAGCTGAATTGAGATCTCATGCGTCTGAAGTCAGGTCGAGGTTCAGACTTTGGCTCAGGTTTGAGTTTCTGTCCATGTTGGCCCCTTCAGGAAGGGGGGGCATTATGAGGCCATGGGGGTTTTCCCACTATTGGAGTTGTGAGATGCTCCAAACCGCAAGGATTCCTTCTGTGGGACAATTAAGATTAGTTGGATGGCTCCAGGACGTCTTATAAGGTATTTTTCCAGAACAGGGTTCTAAGTATGGATGCCTGGGCAGCCAGCCTCACATTCCAATTGTCTCCTAGCAACAAGAAACGTTTGATCTGCTGGCTTGGGGTAGCAACAGAGGGGGCTGAGTTGATATGGACTTTCCTGAGGATGGTCTTAATGTTGGTTTGAGTCCATGGAGACCTTGGTATGGGGCAGTGGCACCAGGGCCCTGAAGGATTCTCCTAACCAGAGGTTATGACAAAGCTCCAATGAGCAAGTTTCCATGGGGAGACGAGATTTGTTCTTATTGGTGCCTCAGGAAACCACCATATGCTGGTATTGGAAACGAGGCCTCTGAGGAGAGACGCCTGGAAACCATAGCAATGGATCTGATTAGGGCCTAGGGGCCTGTCCGGTTCAATATTCTTCTCTGGGGACATCTGTTGTCTGAGTGGAGGTAGTTGCTCAGCTGGTTTGAGATCACCCCTGTTTGTCATGGGCAGCCTACACTATTGGGATGGCCTCGGTGACTTTGGAGGTTTTTCCTAATTTGCAAGGTTGTGGCCAATGGAATGGGAAGAATTCCCTTGAAAGGGAAGCACAGTCCTGAGGTGTGGCTCCAGGGACCCAAGTGTGGAGCGTGTGTGGTCCAGGGCTATTTGGACAAAAGTCTGAAAACACAAACTCCACTTAGGTTGTGGGATGTAGGTATGGCCGGCCCGATCTATAGACCGTGAGGAGACCTCTTCGGGATATGAACAAAGGGCGAATGTGAGGTGCTTGCTCATGCTTTTTTTTTTTTTCTGGAAATGTGTCACCGATTGCCATGGAATGTCAGGGTGTCCTCATGGGCCATCGATGAGGCTCCCTTTCTGGGGATTTGACTCGATCCCAAGAGTTTGGGGTCATTCTGTGGGAAGGAAGGAGGCCTTTCTGTTTTTTTTTTTTTGTTGTTGTTTATTTTTTTGTTTTTTGATTTTTGTTTTTTTTTTAACCTCCGGTGGACCACCAAAAGAGGGATTCCAGAGCAGAGTCGTGAGTGGGGGCAACAGGACAACCAAACCTCTGGTTAACATTGGGACCTAAGAACATGGCAAGCCCCTTATGTGGGCTCTTGGTCCAGACACTGAGAGGCCTTCCTTGAGGATAGGTCTCACACTGAGTTTCACAATGTGTTTTTGTGCCCAAGGAGCCCCTCAAGTCAGGGCGTGGCCTAATGTACCATGCTGGTTTCACCTACACTGAACATTGCACAGTATGGGAACCACAAGTTTTCTGGCAATGGGGAAGATGGAGTTCTAATTTCTGCAACACTTTCACTCCTGGACTGTGATTGGATTTAAGGTCTAGGTTCTGAAGCCTGAAAACTGAGGTTGGGAAGAGATGAAGCCCTAAGGCCATGGTGTGTCTGATGTGCTCAGTGTTCGGCCAGCTGTTGAGTGTGGGTTGGGAGGTGCAGGCTAAGGCTGTGGCAGACAGGGAATTAGTGCCCAGGCTAGACTGTATTATTGGGTGCAGTCGAGTTTTGTGCAGGATGGTACTCATTTGTGGTTACTGGGTAGCCCCAGAGGGCAACGTTTTTCTTCTGGAGGTAAGACACAGTGCCACATAGTGACTCCAAAATTCCCAAACTGGAAGGCTTGTGGGCCAGGAGTGTGAGGAAAAAATTCTGAGAACACAAGCCAGACTTAGATTTCGGGGTGAGGGGACGGCAGGCACCCTCTGCAGAGATGATTCGAGATCCCGTATACCTGAAGACAGAGCTAGGATCAGACGTTTTCTTAGGTCTGAGTTTCTGTCCATGACGGCCCATTCATGAAGGGGAGGGTGTCACGAGGACATGGAGGTGTTCCCACGATGGGAATTGTGAGATGCTCCGAACCACAATGATTCCTTCTGTGGGACAGTCGAGACATGTTGAATGGCTCCAGGACATCCCATAAGGAAGTTATCCAGAGCAGGGTTCTAAGGATGGATGCGTGGGCAGCCTGCCTCCCATTCCAGGTGTCTCATAGAGCCAAGGCAAGTTCGATCTGCTGGATCTAGGGGAGCAACCGAGGCGGGTGTTTTGAAATGGGTGAGTTGAGGATGGGTCATAATGTGCATTTGTGTGCATGTAGACCTTGGAATGGGGTGCTTGATCCGGGGCCTTGAGGGATGTTCATAACCGGAGGTTTTGATGGAGCTCTAAAGAGTATATTTCCTATGTAGAGAAGAGAATTGTTTTGATGAGTGCCTAAGGAATCTCCCTATGCTGGTATTGGAAACCAGGCCTCTGAGGAGAGATGACTGGAATCAAAAGCAATGGATCTGATTAGGGCCTAAGTGCCCGTCCAGTTCAATCTTATTCTATGGGGATATCTGTCTCTGGGTCTGAGTGGAGGTGGTTTCCTAACTTGTGAAAGATCATCCCTGTTTGTCCTGGGCAGCCAACACAATTCGGATGGCCTGGGGGAGTTTGGAGGATTCTCCTAATCTATAGGGTTGTGGCCAATGGAAATGGCAGAATTCCCCTGGAGAGGGAAGCCACAGTCCTGAGGTGTGGCTCCAGGGGCCCCAGCTTGGATGGTGTGTGGGCCAGGACTGTGGGGACAGAAGTCTGAAAACACAAACTCAGCTTAGGTTTGGGGATGTATGTATGAAGGCTCGATCAACAGACCGTGAGAATTTTCCGGGCTATGAACAAAGGGCGAGTATGTGGCGCTTGCTCAGGGTTTTGTCTCTGGATTTTGTGTCAATGGTGGCCGTGGAATGTCGGGGTGTCCTCAAGGGCCATGGACAATTCTTTCTCTGGTCATTTGGCCTGATCCCAAGGGGTTGGGATCATTCTGTGGATGCGAAGAGTCCTTTCTGTATTTTTTTTTTTTTACCTCAGGTGTCCCACCAAAGAGGGATTCCAGAGTAGAGCCCTGAGTAGGGGTGACTAGACATCTCGAACTCTGGTTGAGATTGGGGGAATAGGGGCTTGGGAAGCCCCATATGTGGGCTGTTGTTCCAGTCACTAAGAGGCTTTACATGAGGATAGGGCTCACGCTGAGGGTCACAATGTGTGTTTGTGCAAATTGTGGCCCTCAGGGATAGGTGGGGCCTCATAGTCCATGCTGCTTTCTCCTACAATGAACATTGGACAACATGCCAACCACTAGGTTTCTTGCCAAGGCGAAGGAGAAGTTCTGATTCTTGCATCACGTTCACTCCTGAGCAGTGAGTGGAGATAAGTTCTAGGTTCTGAAGGTGAAAACTGAGGTTGGGTAGAGATGATGGCCTAAAGCCATTGTGGGTGTGATATGCTCTGTGTATGGCCAGCTGTCTGGGTGTTGGACTGGAGGTCTGCCCTCAGGCTGTGTCAGACAGGGCTTTAGTGCACAGGCTAGACTGTATAATTGGGGTATGGTCGAGTGGCATGCAGGTTGTTACTCATTTGGCGTTTCTGGTTAGCCCTATAGGGCAACATTTTTCTTCTGGTGGGCAGGCAGAGTGCTGCATTGTGTCTCCAGAATTGCCAAACTGGAGGGGTGTGGCCAGGATTGTGAGGAAGGAAGTCTGAAAACACAAGCTAGCACGAGTTTTGGGGCCAAGAGCATGGCAGGCCCACTCTGCAGAGGCTGAATCGAGATCTCCTGCAGGTGAGGTCAGGGCGAGTATCAGATGTTGCCTCAAGCTGGAGTTTGTGTCCATGACGGCCCCTTCCTGAAGGGGGTGGGGGCGTCATGAGGCCAGGGAGGTTTCCCTACGCTGGGAGTTGTGAGCTGCTCCAAACTTCAAAGTTTCCTTCTTCAGGACAGTCGAGTACTATTGGATGGTTCCAGGATGCCCCATACAGAAACACTCGATAGCAGGGGCCTAAGCATGGATGCCGAGAAACGCCAACTCACCTTCCCATTGCCTGGTGGAGACAAGGCACGCTCAATCTGCGGGCTCTTGGGTGAGCTACCCAGAAGCCTGAGTTTAAATGGACTCTCCTGAGGTTGAGTCATAATGTGGGTTGGTGGCCATGGAGACCTTGGAATGTGGCAGTAGCTAAGGGACTCTGCAGCATTCTCCAACCCGAAGGGCTTGACACAACTCCAACAAGGAAGCTTCCCATGTGGAGATGAAAGGTCTTCTGTCTGGTGCCTCAGGAAAGCCCCGTATGCTGGTCTTCGAACCCAGGCCTCTGAGGAGTGATACCTGGACACCAAAGCAAGAGTTCATAATAGGGCCTAGGGGCCTGTCTGGTTCAATCTTCTGTCTCTGCGGATATCTGTCTGTGTGTCTGCATGGAGGTAGTAGTTGCTCAGCTTGTGTCATTATGCCCCTATTTGTCCAGTGCGTCTTGCGGTAGTGGGATGTCCTTGGGGACCTTGAGGTTTCTACTGTTTTGTAGAGTTGTGGCCAATGGAATGGGCAGTTTCTTAGGAGAGAGCAGGCACAGTTCTGTGGTGTGGCTCCAGAGACCCCAGCCTGGGGGCTGTGTGTGCCATGGCTGTGCAGACAGACATCCAAAAACCCTAACTCAGCTCAGGTTTGGGGCCGAGGTTACGGCAGGCCTGATCTACAGTCCATGAGGGGAGCTCCTCTGGATATGAAAGAAGGGTGAGAGGGAGGCATTCGCTCAGGCTTTTGTCTCTGGATGTTTTCTCCACAATGGCCGTTTAATGTAGGAGTTGCCTCATGGGTCGTAGAAGTCTCCCTCTCTGGTAGTTTGTCCAGCCCCCAAGAGTTTGGGGTCATTCTGTGGGAAGGGAAGTGTCCTGTTTTCTGCTTCATGTGTCCCCCCAGTAGAGGGATTCAAGAGCATAGCAGTGGGTACTGACAACTGGAATACTCGCCCTCTGGTTTAGCCTGGGTGCCTATGGATATGACAAGCCCCATATGCAGGATCTTGGTCCAGCCACTGAGAGGCGTTACTTTAATACGGGACTCACGCTGCAGGTCACAATGCATGTCTGTGCCCTAGGCGGCCCTCAAGCACTGGCGTGGCCTTTCGGACAATGCAGGTTTTCCCACATTGAACGTTGGACAACATGCCAACCACAAGGTTTCTGGCCATGGGGAAGGAGGAATTCTAATTTCTGCATCACGTTCACCCCTGGGCAGTGATTGGAGATAAGGTCTAGGTTCTGAAACCTGAAAACCGAGGTTGGGAAGAGATGACGACCTACAGCCATAGCGGGTCCTATGTGTCCAGGTTGGGGCCAGCTGTCTGGGTGTCGTTTGGGATGTCTTGTCTCAGGCTGTGCCAGACAGGGCATTAGTATACAGGGTGGGCTGTATAATTGCTTTACAATCGAGTGGCATGCATTAGAAAATCATTTGGCGTTTCTTATTAGCAGCATAGGGCAAAGTTTTTCTTCTGGAGGGCAGGCAGAGTGCTGCATTGTGGCTTCGGAATTCCAAAACTGGAGGGCTTGTGGGCCAGGAGATTGAGGACGGATGTCTGAGAACACAAGCTAGGTTTAGGTTCGAGGCAAGGACATGGCAGGCACACTCTGCAGAGCTGAATTGAGATCTCATGCGTCTGAAGTCAGGTCGAGGTTCAGACTTTGGCTCAGGTTTGAGTTTCTGTCCATGTTGGCCCCTTCAGGAAGGGGGGGCATTATGAGGCCATGGGGGTTTTCCCACTATTGGAGTTGTGAGATGCTCCAAACCGCAAGGATTCCTTCTGTGGGACAATTAAGATTAGTTGGATGGCTCCAGGACGTCTTATAAGGTATTTTTCCAGAACAGGGTTCTAAGTATGGATGCCTGGGCAGCCAGCCTCACATTCCAATTGTCTCCTAGCAACAAGAAACGTTTGATCTGCTGGCTTGGGGTAGCAACAGAGGGGGCTGAGTTGATATGGACTTTCCCGAGGATGGTCTTAATGTTGGTTTGAGTCCATGGAGACCTTGGTATGGGGCAGTGGCACCAGGGCCCTGAAGGATTCTCCTAACCAGAGGTTATGACAAAGCTCCAATGAGCAAGTTTCCATGGGGAGACGAGATTTGTTCTTATTGGTGCCTCAGGAAACCACCATATGCTGGTATTGGAAACGAGGCCTCTGAGGAGAGACGCCTGGAAACCATAGCAATGGATCTGATTAGGGCCTAGGGGCCTGTCCGGTTCAATATTCTTCTCTGGGGACATCTGTTGTCTGAGTGGAGGTAGTTGCTCAGCTGGTTTGAGATCACCCCTGTTTGTCCTGGGCAGCCTACACTATTGGGATGGCCTCGGTGACTTTGGAGGTTTTTCCTAATTTGCAAGGTTGTGGCCAATGGAATGGGAAGAATTCCCTTGAAAGGGAAGCACAGTCCTGAGGTGTGGCTCCAGGGACCCAAGTGTGGAGCGTGTGTGGTCCAGGGCTATTTGGACAAAAGTCTGAAAACACAAACTCCACTTAGGTTGTGGGATGTAGGTATGGCCGGCCCGATCTATAGACCGTGAGGAGACCTCTTCGGGATATGAACAAAGGGCGAATGTGAGGTGCTTGCTCATGCTTTTTTTTTTTTTTTCTGGAAATGTGTCACCGATTGCCATGGAATGTCAGGGTGTCCTCATGGGCCATAGATGAGGCTCCCTTTCTGGGGATTTGACTCGATCCCAAGAGTTTGGGGTCATTCTGTGGGAAGGAAGGAGGCCTTTCTGTTTTTTTTTTTTGTTGTTGTTTATTTTTTTTGTTTTTTGATTTTTGTTTTTTTTTTAACCTCCGGTGGACCACCAAAAGAGGGATTCCAGAGCAGAGTCGTGAGTGGGGGCAACAGGACAACCAAACCTCTGGTTAACATTGGGACCTAAGAACATGGCAAGCCCCTTATGTGGGCTCTTGGTCCAGACACTGAGAGGCCTTCCTTGAGGATAGGTCTCACACTGAGTTTCACAATGTGTTTTTGTGCCCAAGGAGCCCCTCAAGTCAGGGCGTGGCCTAATGTACCATGCTGGTTTCACCTACACTGAACATTGCACAGTATGGGAACCACAAGTTTTCTGGCAATGGGGAAGATGGAGTTCTAATTTCTGCAACACTTTCACTCCTGGACTGTGATTGGATTTAAGGTCTAGGTTCTGAAGCCTGAAAACTGAGGTTGGGAAGAGATGAAGCCCTAAGGCCATGGTGTGTCTGATGTGCTCAGTGTTCGGCCAGCTGTTGAGTGTGGGTTGGGAGGTGCAGGCTCAGGCTGTGGCAGACAGGGAATTAGTGCCCAGGCTAGACTGTATTATTGGGTGCAGTCGAGTTTTGTGCAGGATGGTACTCATTTGTGGTTACTGGGTAGCCCCAGAGGGCAACGTTTTTCTTCTGGAGGTAAGACACAGTGCCACATAGTGACTCCAAAATTCCCAAACTGGAAGGCTTGTGGGCCAGGAGTGTGAGGAAAAAATTCTGAGAACACAAGCCAGACTTAGATTTCGGGGTGAGGGGACGGCAGGCACCCTCTGCAGAGATGATTCGAGATCCCGTATACCTGAAGACAGAGCTAGGATCAGACGTTTTCTTAGGTCTGAGTTTCTGTCCATGACGGCCCATTCATGAAGGGGAGGGTGTCACGAGGACATGGAGGTGTTCCCACGATGGGAATTGTGAGATGCTCCGAACCACAATGATTCCTTCTGTGGGACAGTCGAGACATGTTGAATGGCTCCAGGACATCCCATAAGGAAGTTATCCAGAGCAGGGTTCTAAGGATGGATGCGTGGGCAGCCTGCCTCCCATTCCAGGTGTCTCATAGAGCCAAGGCAAGTTCGATCTGCTGGATCTAGGG
This sequence comes from Mustela nivalis, assembly GCF_964662115.1. NCBI lineage: Eukaryota > Metazoa > Chordata > Mammalia > Carnivora > Mustelidae > Mustela > Mustela nivalis. The sequence goes on along the minus strand of NW_028133647.1, from coordinate 2,619 downwards.
GAGCAACCGAGGCGGGTGTTTTGAAATGGGTGAGTTGAGGATGGGTCATAATGTGCATTTGTGTGCATGTAGACCTTGGAATGGGGTGCTTGATCCGGGGCCTTGAGGGATGTTCATAACCGGAGGTTTTGATGGAGCTCTAAAGAGTATATTTCCTATGTAGAGAAGAGAATTGTTTTGATGAGTGCCTAAGGAATCTCCCATATGCTTGTATTGGAAACCAGGCCTCTGAGGAGAGATGACTGGAATCAAAAGCAATGGATCTGATTAGGGCCTAAGTGCCCGTCCAGTTCAATCTTATTCTATGGGGATATCTGTCTCTGGGTCTGAGTGGAGGTGGTTTCCTAACTTGTGAAAGATCATCCCTGTTTGTCCTGGGCAGCCAACACAATTCGGATGGCCTGGGGGAGTTTGGAGGATTCTCCTAATCTATAGGGTTGTGGCCAATGGAAATGGCAGAATTCCCCTGGAGAGGGAAGCCACAGTCCTGAGGTGTGGCTCCAGGGGCCCCAGCTTGGATGGTGTGTGGGCCAGGACTGTGGGGACAGAAGTCTGAAAACACAAACTCAGCTTAGGTTTGGGGATGTATGTATGAAGGCTCGATCAACAGACCGTGAGAATTTTCCGGGCTATGAACAAAGGGCGAGTATGTGGCGCTTGCTCAGGGTTTTGTCTCTGGATTTTGTGTCAATGGTGGCCGTGGAATGTCGGGGTGTCCTCAAGGGCCATGGACAATTCTTTCTCTGGTCATTTGGCCTGATCCCAAGGGGTTGGGATCATTCTGTGGATGCGAAGAGTCCTTTCTGTATTTTTTTTTTTTTACCTCAGGTGTCCCACCAAAGAGGGATTCCAGAGTAGAGCCCTGAGTAGGGGTGACTAGACATCTCGAACTCTGGTTGAGATTGGGGGAATAGGGGCTTGGGAAGCCCCATATGTGGGCTGTTGTTCCAGTCACTAAGAGGCTTTACATGAGGATAGGGCTCACGCTGAGGGTCACAATGTGTGTTTGTGCAAATTGTGGCCCTCAGGGATAGGTGGGGCCTCATAGTCCATGCTGCTTTCTCCTACAATGAACATTGGACAACATGCCAACCACTAGGTTTCTTGCCAAGGCGAAGGAGAAGTTCTGATTCTTGCATCACGTTCACTCCTGAGCAGTGAGTGGAGATAAGTTCTAGGTTCTGAAGGTGAAAACTGAGGTTGGGTAGAGATGATGGCCTAAAGCCATTGTGGGTGTGATATGCTCTGTGTATGGCCAGCTGTCTGGGTGTTGGACTGGAGGTCTGCCCTCAGGCTGTGTCAGACAGGGCTTTAGTGCACAGGCTAGACTGTATAATTGGGGTATGGTCGAGTGGCATGCAGGTTGTTACTCATTTGGCGTTTCTGGTTAGCCCTATAGGGCAACATTTTTCTTCTGGTGGGCAGGCAGAGTGCTGCATTGTGTCTCCAGAATTGCCAAACTGGAGGGGTGTGGCCAGGATTGTGAGGAAGGAAGTCTGAAAACACAAGCTAGCACGAGTTTTGGGGCCAAGAGCATGGCAGGCCCACTCTGCAGAGGCTGAATCGAGATCTCCTGCAGGTGAGGTCAGGGCGAGTATCAGATGTTGCCTCAAGCTGGAGTTTGTGTCCATGACGGCCCCTTCCTGAAGGGGGTGGGGGCGTCATGAGGCCAGGGAGGTTTCCCTACGCTGGGAGTTGTGAGCTGCTCCAAACTTCAAAGATTCCTTCTTCAGGACAGTCGAGTACTATTGGATGGTTCCAGGATGCCCCATACAGAAAGACTCGATAGCAGGGGCCTAAGCATGGATGCCGAGAAACGCCAACTCACCTTCCCATTGCCTGGTGGAGACAAGGCACGCTCAATGCGGGCTCTTGGGTGAGCTACCCAGAAGCCTGAGTTTAAATGGACTCTCCTGAGGATGAGTCATAATGTGGGTTGGTGGCCATGGAGACCTTGGAATGTGGCAGTAGCTAAGGGACTCTGCAGCATTCTCCAACCCGAAGGGCTTGACACAACTCCAACAAGGAAGCTTCCCATGTGGAGATGAGAGGTCTTCTGTCTGGTGCCTCAGGAAAGCCCCGTATGCTGGTCTTCGAACCCAGGCCTCTGAGGAGTGATACCTGGACACCAAAGCAAGAGTTCATAATAGGGCCTAGGGGCCTGTCTGGTTCAATCTTCTGTCTCTGCGGATATCTGTCTGTGTGTCTGCATGGAGGTAGTAGTTGCTCAGCTTGTGTCATTATGCCCCTATTTGTCCAGTGCGTCTTGCGGTAGTGGGATGTCCTTGGGGACCTTGAGGTTTCTACTGTTTTGTAGAGTTGTGGCCAATGGAATGGGCAGTTTCTTAGGAGAGAGCAGGCACAGTTCTGTGGTGTGGCTCCAGAGACCCCAGCCTGGGGGCTGTGTGTGCCATGGCTGTGCAGACAGACATCCAAAAACCCTAACTCAGCTCAGGTTTGGGGCCGAGGTTACGGCAGGCCTGATCTACAGTCCATGAGGGGAGCTCCTCTGGATATGAAAGAAGGGTGAGAGGGAGGCATTCGCTCAGGCTTTTGTCTCTGGATGTTTTCTCCACAATGGCCGTTTAATGTAGGAGTTGCCTCATGGGTCGTAGAAGT
>NW_028133648.1:0-29000 GCF_964662115.1 Mustela nivalis | reverse complement strand
GGGCATCAAGGGACCATCCAATAGTACTCGACTGTCCTGAAGAAGGAAACTTTGAAGTTTGGAGCAGCTCACAACTCCCAGCCTAGGGAAACCTCCCTGGCCTCATGACGCCCCCACCCCCTTCATGTAAGGGCCGTCATAGACACAAACTCCAGCTTGAGGCAACATCTGATACTCGCCCTGTCCTCACCTGCAGGAGATCTCGATTCAGCCTCTGCAGAGTGAGCCTGCCATGCTCTTGGCCCCAAAACTCGTGCTACCTTGTGTTTTCAGACTTCCTTCCTCACAATCCTGGCCACACCCCTCCAGTTTGGCAATTCTGAAGACACAATGCAGCACTCTGCCTGCCCTACAGAAGAAAAATGTTGCCCTATAGGGCTAACCGGAAACGCCAAATGAGTAACAACCTGCATGCCACTCGACCATACCCCCATTATACAGTCTAGCCTGTGCACTAAAGCCCTGTCTGACACAGCCTGAGAGCAGACCTCCAGTCCAACACCCAGACAGCTGGCCGTACACAGAGCATATCACACCCACAATGGCTTTAGCCCATCATCTCTACCCAACCTCAGTTTTCACCTTCAGAACCTAGACATTATCTCCACTCACTGCTCAGGAGTGAACGTGATGCAAGAATCAGAAATTCTCTTTTGCCTTGGCAAGAAACCTAGTGGTTGGCATGTTGTCCAATGTTCATTGTAAAAGAAAGCAGCATGGACTATGAGGTCCCACCTATCCCTGAGGGCCACAATTTGCACAAACACACATTGTGACCCTCAGCGTGAACCCTATCCTCATGTAAAGCCTCTTAGTGTGTGGCCAGAGGAATGGACACAGTTTCCCAGGAGACAGCAGGCACGGTCCTGTTGTATGGCTCCAGAGGACCAAGCCTAGAGGCTGTGGTTGCCAGGGTTGTGGGGACAGATGTCTGAAAAAGCAACTTGGCTCAGCTATGGGCCTAGGTAATGGCAGGCCTTATCTCCAGTCCGTGAGGGGAGATCCTCTGGATATCAAAGGAGAGCAAGTGGGAGGCAGTCGCTCAGGCTTTTGTCTCTGGGTGTTGCGTTCACAGTGGCCGTTCAGGGTAGGGGTTGCTTCAGGGGCCGAGGCAGAGCCTTCCTCTCGGGGGATAGTCCAAGTTCCCTTGTGTTTGGGTTCATTCTGTGGGAAGGGAAAAGTACTGTATTCTGCCACAGCGAACCCCCCAGTAGAGGGACTCTAGAGCACAGCAGTGGGTTCCCTCAACTGGAATACACACCATCAAGGTTGTCCTGGCTGCCTATGGGCAAGGCAAGCCACATATGCGGGCTCATGGTCCAGTCACTGAGAGGCGTTACTTGAATAAGGTACTCACGTTGAGGGTCATTATGTGTGTTTGTGCCCAAGGCGGCCCTCACGCATGGGCGTGGCCTCAGGGGCCATGCCGTTTTCTCCTACACTGAAGGGTTGACTCACTGCCAGCAGCAAATTTCTTGCCATGGGGATGAGGGGTTCTGACTTGTGCATCAGGTTCCCCCCTGTGCAGTGATTGGAGATAAGGTCTAGGTTCCGATGACTGAAAACCGAGTTTGGGAATGGATGATGTCCTAAGACAGTGGCGGGTCCAATGTGCTGGGTGTGCAGCCAGCTGTGTTGGTGTCTGTTGGAAGGTCTGGGCTCAGGGTATTTGCGACAGACCATCAGTGTTTAAGGTAGCCTATGCAATTGGGGTGTTGCCATGGGCCAAGCAGTTTGATCCTCATTCGGGGTTCCTGGGCAGCACCATAGACAATGTTTTTCTCCTGGGAGGAAGGCAGAGTGCTTCATTGTGGCCCCAGAATTCCCAGTAGGGAGGGTATGTGGGCCAGGAGTGTGAGGACGGATGTCTGAAAACACAAGCTAGGGTGAGGATTGGAGCCAAGGGCAGAGCAGGCCCACTCTGCAGAGGCTGAATCAAAATCTTCTGCATCTGAAGTCAGGCTGAGTATCAGACATTGGCTGAGGCTGGAGTATGTGTCCATGATGGCACCTTCATGAAGCGGGGGCCTCATGAGGCCAAGGAAGTTTTCCCACGCTGAGTTTGGAGGTTGCCCCAAACCACAAGGTTTCATTCTGCGGGACATTCGAGTCCTGTTGCATGGCTCCAGGATATACCATACGGAAGGACTGGAGAGCAGGGTTCGAAGGATGGATCCCTGTACAGCATGCCTCGCATTCCCATTGGCCATTAGCGACAAGATATGTTTGATCTGCTGCCTCTGGGGCACACTACCCAGGGGGCAGAGTTGAAATGGCCTCTCCTGAGGATGCGTCATAATATGCGTTTTGGTCCATGGAGACCTTGGAATGTGCTGGTAGTTCAGTGGCCCTGCGAAACTCTCCTAACTGAAGAATTTGATACATCCCCAGGAAGAAAGCTCCCCATGTGGAGACGAGAGAGGTTTGGTTGTGTGCCTCGGAAAAGCCCCGTGTGCTGGTCTACGAAAACAGTCCTCTGAGGACGGACACATGGAAACCAAAGCTAAGGTTCAGATTAGGCCCTGGGGCCTGTCCATTTCAACCTTCTGTCTATGGGGACACTCAATGAGAGTCTAAGTTGAGATAGTTGCTCCGCTGGTGTCAGAGAGCCCCTCTTTGTCCAGGGTAGCCTACACTATTGATGGCCTCAGGGGCCGTGGAGCTTTTCTCTAACCTGTTGTTTTGTGGTCAATGGATTGGGCACAATTTCCTTGGAGAGGGGAGGCACAATCTTTTGCTGTGGCTCCAGAGGCCCTACCCTGGAGGATGTGTGGGTCCAGGCTGTGGGCACAGAAGTCTGAAAACACAAACTCAGCGTATGAGTGGAGCCTAGGGTACGGCAGGCCGGATGTACAGCCCGAGAGGGAGCTCCTGGGACTCTGAAATAAGGGCGAGTGGGAGGCGTTCCTTCAGGCTTTTGTCTCTGTATGTTGTGTCCGGGATAGCCGTGGATTGGAGGGGTGGCCTCAGGGACTGTGGACGAGTATCCCTCTCTGGGGATTTGTCCCAGTTCCCAAGAGTTTGGGGTCATTTTGTGGGAAGGGTGAAGTCGTGTTGTCTGGCTCATGTGTCTCTCCAAGAAAGGGATTCCAGAGCAGAGCCCCAGGTACGGTCGGGTCGACTGGAAAACTCAAACCATGGTGAGGATTGGGTGCATAGATGCTTGGCAAGCCCCATATGTGGGCTCTTGGTCCAGGCCCTGACAGGCCTTTCTTTGACATTGGGCTCATGCTGAGGGTCACAGTGTGAACTTGTGCCCAAGCTGCACTCACGTTTGTGCGTGGCATCAGGGGCCATGAAAGTTTCTCCCACCTTGAAGGTGTGACTCCATGCCAAGAGCAAGCTTAACAGCCATGGGGAAGGAGGAGTTTTTTCTTGTGCTTGCGATACACAGCTGTGTGGAGAATTGATATAATGTCTAGGTTCAGATATCTGAAAACCAAGGTTAGGAAGAGGTGACGGCATAAGACCATGGTGCGGCCAGCTGTCTCCTTGTCTGTCTGGATGTCTGGCTTCAGGCTGTGTCAAACAGAGCATGAGTGCCCAGAGCAGCCTATCCAGTTCGGGTACCGTCGAGGCCCAAGCAGGTTGATCCTCATCTGGGTTTTCTGGAGAGCCCTACAGGGAAACGTTTTTCTTCCGTTGGACAGACAATGGGCTGGGTTGTGGTTCTGGAGTTCCTAGATCGAAGGGCTTGTCTGCCAGGAGTGTGAGGAAGGAAGTCTGAAAACACAAGCTAGCGTGAGGTTTGGGACCGAGGGCACGGCAGGCCCACTCTGCAGAGGCTGAATCGAGATCTCCTGCACTGAGGTCATGTCAACTATGAGACGTGCCTCAGGCTAGAGTTTTTGTCCAGCATGGCCACTTCCTGAAGGATGTGGGGGCTTCATGAGGCCAGGGAGGTTTGCCTACGATGGGATTTGTGAACCAAACCTCAAGGTTTCCTTCTTCACGACAGTCGAGTCCTATTGGATAGTTCCAGGAGGCCCCATACGGAAAGACTCGAGAGCAGGTGTCTAAGCATGGATGCCTGGTAACGCCACCTCATATTCCCACTCTTTAGTCAGGACAAGGCAGGCTCAATCTGCGGGCTCCTGGGTGAGCTACCCAGAGGGGAGAGTTGAAATGGACTCTCCTGAAGATGAGTCCTACTGTGGCTTGGTGGCCTGGGAGACCTTGGAATGTGGAGGTGGCTCACGGACTCTGCAGGATTCTCCAAGCTGAGGTGTTTCACACGGCTCCAACAAGGGAGCTTCCCATGTGGAGACGAGAGGAGTTCTGTTCAGTGCCTCAGGAAAGCCCCATATCCTGTTCTTCAAAGCAAAGCCTCTGAGGAGTGACACCTGTAAACCAAAGCAAGAGTTGAGATTAGGTCATAAGGTCCTATCCGGCTCAACCTTCTATCTCTGTTGACATCTGTGTGCATGCCTTCGTGGAGGTTGCTGCTCAGCTTATGTCCGAATGCCCTTGTGTGTCCGGGAGGCTCCCAGTAGTGGGATGTCCTCGGGGGCCTTGAGGTTTCTCATATTCTGGAGGTGTGTGGAAAAAGGAATGGACAAAGTTTCCCAGGATACAGCAGGCACGGTCCTGTGGTATGGCTCCAGAGGACCGTGCCTAGAGGCTGTGTTTGCCAAGGCTGTGGGGACAGATGTCTGAAAAAGCAAACTTGGCTCATTTAGGGGCCAAGGTAATGGCAGGCCTGATCTCCAGTCCATGAGGGGAGATCCTCTGGATATCAAAGGAGGGCAAGTGGGAGGCAGTCGCTCAGGCTATTGTCTCTGGGTGTTGCGTTCAAAGTGGATGTTCAGGGTAGGGGTTGCTTCAGGGACCGAAGAAGAGCCTACCTCATGGGGGATAGTCCAAGCTCCCAAGTGTTTGGGTTCATTCTGTGGGAAGGGAAGAGTACTGTTTTCTGCCACAGGGGACCCCCCAGGAGAGGGACTCTCGAGCACAGCAGTGGGTTCCCTCAACTGGAATACACACCATCTAGTTAGTCCTGGGTGTCTGTGAGCAAGGCAAGCCACATATGCAGGCACTTGGTCCAGTCACTGAGAGGCCTTACTTGAATAAGGTACCGACGCTGAGCGTCACAATGTGTGTTTGTGCCCAAGGCGGCACTCACTCATGGGCGTGGCCTCATGGACCATGCCCTTTCTCCTACACTGAAGGTTTGACTCACAGCCAGCAGCAAGGTTTCTTGCCATGGGAAAGGATGGGTTCTGACTTGTGCATCAGGTTCCCCCCTGTGCAGGGATTGGAGATAAGGTCTAGTTTCCCAGGTTGGGAATGGATGGTGGACTAAGGCAGTGGCGGGTCCATTGTGCTGGGTGTGCAGCCAGCTGGGTCTGTGTCTGTTGGACGGTCAGGGCTCAGGCTGTTTGCGACAGAGCATCAGTGTTTAAGGTAGCATATGCAATTGTGGTGTTGCCGAGGGACAAGAAGTTTGATCCTCATTTGGGGTTTCTGGGCAGCACCATAGACAGTGTTTTTTTCCTGGGAGGCAGGCAGAGTGCTTCATTTGGCCCAAGAATTCCCAGTAGGGAGGGTTTGTGGGCCAGGAGTGTGAGGACAGAAGTCTGAAAACACAAGCTAGGGTGAGGATTGGAGCCAAGGCAGGCAGGCCCACTCTGCAGAGGCTGAATCAAAATCTCCTGCATCAGAAGTCAGGCTGCGGATCAGACGTTGGCTGAGGCTGGAGTATGTGTCCATGATGGCACCTTCATGAGACCAGGGAAGTTTTCCCACGCTGAGTTTGGAGGTTGCCCCAAACCACAAGGTTTCCTTCAGTGGGACATTCGAGTCCTGTTGCATGGCTCCAGGACATACCATACGGAAGGACTGGAGAGCAGGGTTCGAAGGATGGATCCCTGTACAGCATGCCTCGCATTCCCATTGGCCATTAGCGACAAGTTATGTTTGATCTGCTGCCTCTGGGGCACGATACCCAGGGGGCTGAGTTGAAATGGCCTCTCCTGAGGATGCGTCATAATGTGCGTTTGGGTCCATGGAGACCTTGGAATATGCTGGTTGTTCAGTGTCCCTGCGGAACTCTCCTACCTGAAGGGTTTGATAAATCCCCAGCAAGAAAGCTCCCCATGTGGAGACGAGAGAGGTTTGGTTGGGTGCCTCGGAAAAGCCCCGTGTGCTGGTCTACGAAAACAGTCCTCTGAGGACGGACACATGGAAACCAAAGCTAAGGTTCAGATTAGGGCCTGGGGGCCTGTCCATTTCAATCTTCTGTCTCTGGGGACACTGTCTGAGAATCTAAGTGGAGATAGTTGCTCCGCTGGTGTCAGGGAGCCCCTCTTAGTCCAGGGTTGCCTACAGTATTGATGGCCTCAGGGGCGTTGGAGCTTTTCCCTAACCTGTAGGGTTGTGGTCAATGGATGGGGCACACTCTCCTTGGAGAGGGCACGCACAATCTTTCGCTGTGGCTCCAGAGGCCCTAGCCTGGAAGTTGTGTGGGTCCAGCCTGTGGGCACAGAACTCTGAAAACTCAAACTCAGCATATGAGTGGCGCCTAGGGTATGGCAGGCCAGATGTACAACCCGAGAAGGAGCTCCTGGGCCTCTGAAACAAGGGCGAGTGGGAGGCATTCCTTCAGGCTTTTGTTTCTGGATGTTGTGTCTGGGATAGCCGTGGATTGGAGGGGTGGCCTCAGGGACTGTGGACGAGTATCCCTCTATGGGGATTTGTCCCAGCTCCCAGGAGTTTGGGGTCATTTTGTGGGAAGGGTGGAGTCGTGTTGTCTGGCTCATGTGTCTCTCCAAGAAAGGGATTCCAGAGCAGAGCCCCAGGTACGGTCGGGTCGACTGGAAATCTCAAACCCTGGTGAGGATCTGGTGCATAGGGGCTTGGCAAGCTCCATATGCGGGCTCTTGGTCCAGGCCTTGACAGGCCTTTCTTTGACATGGGGCTCGTGCTGAGGGTCACAGTGTGAATTTGTGCCCAAGCAGCACTCAAGTTTGGGCGTGGCATCAGGGGCCATGAAGGTTTCTCCCACCCTGAAGGTGTGACTCCATGCCAAGAGCAAGCTTGACAGCCATGGGGAAGGAGGTGTTCTGTTTTGTGCTTGCGATACCCAGCTGTGTGGAGAATTGATATAATGTCTAGGTTCAGATATCTGAAAACCAAGGTTAGGAAGAGGTGACGGCACAAGACCATGGCGTGTCCGAAGTGCTGGGTGTGCGGTCAGCCTTCTCCTTGTCTGTTTGGACGTCTGGCTTCAGGCTGTGTCAGACAGAGCATGCGTGCCCAGAGCAGCCTATCCAGTTCGGGTACCGTCGAGTCCCGAGCAGGTTGATCCTCATCTGGGTTTTCTGGAGAGCCCCACAGGGAAACGTTTTTCTTCTTTTGGGCAGACAATGGGCTGGGTTGTGGTTCTGGAGTTCCTAGTCCGGAGGTCTTGTTTGCCAGGAGTGTGAGGAAGGAAGTCTGAAAACACAAGCTAGCGTGAGGTTTGGGACCGAGGGCACGGCAGGCCCACTCTGCAGAGGCTGAATCGAGATCTCCTGCACTGAGGTCATGTCAACTATGAGACGTGCCTCAGGATAGAATTTTTGTCCAGCATGGCCTCTTCCTGAAGGGTGTGGGGGCTTCATGACGCCAGGGAGGTTTGCCTACGATGGGATTTGTGAACTACTCCAAACCTCAAGGTTTCCTTCTGCACGACAGTCGAGTCCTATTGGATGATTCCAGGAGGCCCCATACGGAAAGACTCGAGAGCAGGTGTCTAAGCATGGATGCCTGGGAAGGCCACCTCATATTCCCACACTTTATTCAGGACAAGGCAGGCTCAATCTGTGGCCTCCTGGGTGAGCTACCCAGAGGGGAGAGTTGAAATGGACTCTCCTGAAGATGAGTCCTACTGTGGCTTGGTGGACTGGGAGACCTTGGAATGTGGATGTGGCTCAGGGACTCTGCAGGATTTTCCAACCTGAGGTGTTTGACACGGCTCCAACAAGGAAGCTTCCCATGTGGAGACGAGAGGAGTTCTGTTCAGTGCCTCAGGAAAGCCCCATATCCTGTTCTTCGAACCAAAAGCTCTGAGGAGTGACACCTGGAAACCAAAGCAAGAGTTGAGATTAGGGCCTATTGGCCTGTCCGGCTCAACCTTCTATCTCTGTTGACATCTGTGTGCATGCCTTCGTGGAGGTAGCTGCTCAGCTTGTGTCCGAATGCCCCTGTGTGTCCAGGGAGGCTCCCAGTAGTGGGATGTCCTCGGGGGCCTTTAGGTTTCTCATATTCTGGAGGTGTGTGGCCAAAGGAATGGACACAGTTTCCCAGGAGACAGCAGGCACGGTCCTGTGGTATGGCTCCAGAGGACCCAGCCTAAAGGCTGTGTTTGCCAGGGCTGTGGGGACAGATGTCTGAAAAAGCAAACTTGGCTCAGCTAGGGGCCAATGTAATGGCAAGCCTGATCTCCAGTCCATGAAGGGAGATCTTCTGGATATCAAAGGAGGGCAAGTGGGAGGCAGTCGTTCAGGTTTTTTTCTCTGGGTGTCGCTTTCACAGTGGCCGGTCAGTTTAGGGGTTGCCTCAGGGGCCGAGGAAGAGCCTTCCTCTCAGGGGATTGTCCAAGCTCCCAAGTGTTAGGGTTCATTCTGTGGGAAGGGAAGAGTACTGTTTTCTGCCACAGCGGACCGCCCAGGAGAGGGACTCTAGAGCACAGCAGTGGGTTCCCTCAACTGGAATACACACCATCTAGTTAGTCCTGTGTGCCTATGGGCATGGCAAGCCACATATGGGGGCTCTTGGTCCATTCACTAGAGGCGTTACTTGAATAAGGTACCCACGCTGTGGATCACAATGTGTGTTTGTGCCCAAGGCGGCCCTCACGCATGGGCGTGGCCTCATGGGCCTTGCCGTTTTTTCCTACACTGAAGGTTTGACTCACTGCCAGCAGCAAGTTTTCTTGCCATGGGTAAGGAGGAGTGTGATTTCTGCATCACACTCACGCCTGGGCAGTGATTGGAGTTAAGGTCTCGGTTCTGAAGCCTGAAAACTGATATAGGGAAGAGATGATGACCTAAGGCCATGGCGGGTCTTATGTGCTCAGTATGCGTTCATCTTTCTGGGTGTTGGTCAGGAGGTCCAGCCTCATGTTGTGTCCGACAGTGCATTAGTGCCCAGGTTAGACGACAAAATTTGGGTAAAGTTGAGTGCTGTGTAGGTTTATCCCTGCAGATCTGAACTAATATCTCATGCATCTGAAGTCAGGGCGAGGATCAGACGTTGGCTCAGGTGGGAGTTTCTAAGCATGAGGTCCGCTTCATGAAGGGAGCGAAATCTCGAGGCCATTGAGGTTTTCCCACGTTGGGAGTTGTGGGATGCTCCCTTCAAGAATTCCTTCTGCGGGACAATTGAGACCTGTTGGACAGCTCCAAGACATCCCATATGGAATGACTCCAGAGCACCATTCGCGGATGGATGCCTGGGAAGCCCGCCTCGCATTCCAATGATCTCCTAGCAACAAGACAGTTTAGATCTGATGGCTCTGCGGGAGCAACCGGGGTGGCTGAGTTGAAATGGACTTTCCTGAGGATGGGTCGTAATGTGTTTTTGTGTCCATGAGGGCCTTGGAATGGGGCGGTGGCACCGGGACCCTGAAGTACTCTCGTAAGCTTTGGACATGGCTCCCATGCACAGGTTTCCTTGTGGAGATGAGATGAGTTCTGATGGGTGCCTCAGGAAAACCCCTATGCTCGTATTGGAATCAGGCTTTTGAGGACACATGCCTGTAACCCAAAGCAATGGATCCTATAATGGCCTAGGGTCCTGTCTGGTTCAATCTTCTTCTCTGGGGACATCCATCTATGGTATGAGTGGAGGTCGATTATCAGCTGGTGTCAGACAGCCCTTGTTTGTTCCGGGCGACCTACACTATTGGGATGGCCTCAGGGACTTTGGAGGTTTCTCCTAATTTGTACGATTTTGGACCATGGAATGGGCAGAATTCCCATGGATTGGTAGGCACAGTCCTAATGTGTGGCTCCAGGCGCCCAGCCTGGAGGGTGTGTGGCCCAAGACTTTGAGGACAGAAGTCTGAAAACACAAACTCAGCTTAGGTTTGGGGACGTAGGTATGGCAGGCCCAATCGACAAAACATGAGATGAAATCTTCAGGTAATGAAGAAAGTGCGAGTCTGAGGCGCTTGCTCAGGCTTTTGTCTCTGGATTTTTATCAGCGATGGCCGTGGAATGTCGGGGAGGCCTCATGGCCCATGGACGAATCTTACTCCTTGAGGATTTGGCCCGATTCACAATTGCTTTTCGTCATTCTGTGGGATGGGAGGTCTCCTTTCAGGTTTGTTACCTCAGGTGTCCCACCAAAAGAGGAATTCCAAATCCAAGCCGTGGGGAAGACTGAAGGGACATCCCGAACTATGGTTAAAAGTTGGGGCCTAGGGTCATGGCAAGCACAATATGCTATCTCTTCATCCAGCCACTGAGTGTCCTTACTTGAGGACTGGGCTCAGCCTGAGGGTCACAATGTGTGTTTGTGACCAATGTGGCCCTCGAGCATGGGCGGGGCCTCATGGGCAACACTGGTTTCAACCACACTGAACGTTGGACAACATGCCAACCACAAGGTTTCTTGCCATGGGGAAGGAGTTCTGATTTCTGCATCACCTTCAACCTTGGGCAGTGATTGGAGATAAGGTCTAGGTTCTGAAACCTGGAAACCGTGGTTGGGAAGAGATGACGACCTAAGGCCACGGAGGCTCGATGTGCTCAGTGTGCGGCCAGCTGTCTGGGACAGGCCAGGGAGTCCAGGCTCAGGCTGTGTCAGAAAGGGCATTAGTGCCCTGGTCAGCCAAGGTCGGTGCAGGTTGATCCTCATTTGGGGTTACTGGGTAGCCCCAGAGGACAATGTTTTTCTTCTGGAGGGCCGGCAGAGTGCTGCATTGTAGTTCTGGATTGCCAAACTGGAGGGCTTGTGGGCCAGTAGTCTGACCACAAAAGTCTGAGAACACAAGCTAGGCTTAGGTTTCTGGGTGAGGCCATGGCAGGCACAATCTACAGACCTGAATCGAGATCTCGTGCATCTGAAGTCAGGGCGAGGATCAGACGATCGCTCAGGTTGGAGTTTCTGTCCCTGATGGCTTCTTCATGAATGGGGGGGGGGGCATCACGAGGCCATGGGGGTTTTCCCACGATGGGAGTTATGAGAAGCTCCAAACAGCAGAGAGTCTTCTGCAGGTCAATTGAGACCTGTTGCTTGGCTCCAGGCCAATGATTCTGAGCAGGATTCTAAGGATGGATGGCTGGGTAGCCCACCTCGCTTCTAATTGTCTCCTAGCAACAAGACAGGTTAGATCTCCTGGATCTGTGGGGAGCAACCGAGGACGCTGAGTTGAAATGGACACCCCTGGGGATGGGTCCTAATGTGCTTTTGTGTCTATGGAGACCTTGGTATGAAGAGGTGGCACTGGTGCCCTAAATGGTTCTCCTAAACAGAGGCTTTGACACAGCTCCAACGTGCCAGTTTCCCATGTGTAGATGAGATGTTTTCTGATGGGTGAGTCAAGAAACAGCTAGATGCTGCTTTTGAAATCCAGGCCTCTGAGGAGAGATGCCTGGAAACCAAAGCAATGGATCAGATTAGTGCCTAGGGGCCTGTTCTTTCCTTTTTACCTCTCGGGACATCTGTCTATGGGTCTGAGTGCAGGTAGGTGCTCATTTGGGCTCAGATTGCCCCTGTTTTTCCTGGGAAGCCACCACTATTGAGATGGATCTGGGACTTTCGAGGTTTATCCTATTAGAAGGGTTGTGGCCATTGGAATGGGCACACACAATTCCCTTGGAGAGGGCAAGTACAGTCCTCAGGTTTGGCTCCAGGGGCCTGAGCCTGTAGGTTGTGTAGGCCAGGGCTTTCTGGACAGTTGTCTGAAAACACAAACTCGGCTTATGTTTCGGGTCATAGGTATGGCAGGACTGATCTACAGACCATGAGGAGAACTCTTCGGGATTTGAAAGAAGGGCGAGTGTGAGGCTCATGCTCAAGTTTTTGTCTCTGGATATCGTGTCACTCATGGTCGTGGAATTTCTGGGTGACTTCATGGGAAATGGACGACTCTTACTCTCTGGTGGTTTGGCCCCGTCCAAAGAGTTTGGGGTCATTCTGTGGGCTGGAAGAAGTTCGTTTTTTTTTTTTTTTTTGTTGTTGTTGTTTTCTTTTTTAACCTCAGGTGTTCCACTAAATGAGGGATTCCAGAGTAGAGCCCTGGGGGGGCGGAGCCTGGACAATCAGAAATCTGGTTAAAATTGGAGCCTAGGGACATGTCAAGCCCATTATGACATCTAATGGTCCAGCCACTGAGAGGACTTACTAGAGGAACGGACTCATGCTGAGGGTCACAATGCGTGTGTATGCCCTCGTCGCACTCAAGAATGGACGGGGCCTCAGGGTCAATGCTGGTTTCTCCTACACTGAAAGTTGGACAACGTGCCAACCACAAGGGTTCTTGCCATGGGTAAGGAGTTCTGATTTCTGCATAACATTCACCCCTGGGCAGTGATCGGAGATAAGGTCTTGGTTCTGAAACCTAAAAAGTGAGGTAGGGAAGAGATGATGACCTAAGGCCATGGCGGGGTTTATGTGCTCAGTGTGCGGTCAGCTTTCTGGGTGTTGGTCAGGAGGTCCGGGCGCAGGTTTTGTTCGACAGTGCATTAGTGCCTAGGTTAGACTGTATAATTTGGTAAAGTCGAGTGCTGTGTGTGTTTACCCTCATTTAAGGTGCCTGGGCAGCTCATGAGGCAATAATTTTTTTTCTAGAGGGCAGGCAGAGTGCTGCATTGTGGGTCGGAATTGCCAAATATTAGGACTTTGGGGCCAGGAGTGTGAGGACGGAAGTGTGAGAAGACAAGCTAGACTTGGGTTTCAGGGCGAGGGCACGGCAGGGACCCCCTGCAGATCTGAACCAATATCTCATGCATGAAGTCAGGGCGAGGATCAGACGTTGGCTCAGGTTGGAGTTCCTGTGCATGACGGCCACTTCATGAAGGGACCGGATCTCGGGCCCATTGAGGTTTTCCCACGTTGGGAGTTGTGGGATGCCCCCTTCAAGGATTCCTTCTGCGGGACTATTGAGACCTGTGGGACAGCTCCAGGACATCCCATATGGAATGACTACAGAGCACCATTTGCGGATGGATGCCTGGGAAGCCCGCCTCGCATTCCAATTGTCTCCTAGCAAAAAGACAGTTTTGATCTTATGGCTCTGCGGGAGCAACCGGGGTGGCTGAGTTGAAATGGACTTTCCTGAGGATGGGTCCTAATGTGTTTTTGTGTCCATGAGGGCCTTGGAATGGGGCGGTGGCTGCGGCACCATGAAGTACTCTCCTAAGCTTTGGACATGGCTCCCATGCACAGGTTTCCTTGTGGAGATGAGATGAGTTCTGATGGGTGCCTCAGGAAAACCCCTATGCTCGTATTGGAATCAGGCTTTTGAGGACACATGCCTGTAACCCAAAGCAATGGATCCTATTATGGCCTAGGGTCCTGTCTGGTTCAATCTTCTTCTCTGGGGACATCCATCTATGGTATGAGTGGAGGTCGATTATCAGCTGGTGTCAGACAACCCTTTTTGTTCCGGGCGACCAACACTATTGGGATGGCCTCAGGGACTTTGGAGGTTTCTCCTAATTTGTACGATTTTGGACCATGGAATGGGCAGAATTCCCATGGTTTGGTAGGCACAGTACTAATGTGTGCCTCCAGGCGCCCAGCCTGGAGGGTGTGTGGCCCAAGACTTTGAGGACAGAAGTCTGAAAACACAAACTCAGCTTAGGTTTGGGGACGTAGGTATGGCAGGCCCGATCGACAAACCATGAGAAGATATCTTCAGGATATGAAGAAAGTGCGAGTCTGAGTCGCTTGCTCAGGTTTTGTCTCTGGATTTTGTATCAGCAATGGCCGTGGAATGTCGGGGAGGCCTCATGGGCCATGGACGAATCTTCCTTTCTGAGGATTTGACCCGATTCCCAATTGCTTTTTGTCAATCTGTGGGATGGGAGGTCTCCTTTCAGTTTTGTTACCTCAGGTGTCCCACCAAAAGAGGAATTCCAAATCCAAGCCGTAGGGAAGACTGAAGGGACATCCCGAACTATGGTTAAAAGTTGGGGCCTAGGGGCATGGCAAGCCCAATATGCTATCTCTTCATCCAGCCACTGAGTGGCCCTACTTGAGGACTGGGCTCAGCCAGAGTGTCACAATGTGTGTTTGTGACCAATGTGGCCCGCGAGCATGGGCAGGGCCTCATGGGCCACACTGGTTCAACGACACTGAACGTTGGACAACATGCCGACCACAAGGTTTCTTGCCATGGGGAAGGAGTTCTGATTTCTGCATCACCTTCATCCCTGGGCAGAGATTGGAGATAAGGTCTAGGTTCTGAAACCTGAAAACCGAGGTTGGGAAGAGATGACGACCTGAGGCCATGGCGGCTTGATGTGCTCAGGTTCCGGCCAGCTGTCTGGGAGGGGCTAGGGGGTCCAGGCTCAAGCTGTGTCAGAAAGGGCATTAGTGCCCTGGTCAGCCTATGTATTTGGGAGACAGCCAAGGTCGGTGCAGGTTGATCCTCATTTGGGGTTACTGGTAGCCCCAGAGGACAATGTTTTTCTTCTGGAGGGCCGGCAGAGTGCTGCATTGTAGTTCTGGATTGCCAAATGGAGGGCTTGTGGGCCAGTAGTCTGACGACAAAAGTCTGAGAACACAAGCTAGGCTTATGTTTCTGCGTGAGGCAATGGCAGGCACAATCTACAGACCTGAATCGAGATCTCGTGCATCTGAAGTCAGGGCGAGAATTAGACGATCACTCAGGTTTTAGTTTCTGTCCCTGATGGCTCCTTCATGAATGGGGGGGCATCACGAGGCCATGGGGGTTTTCCCACTATGGGAGTTGTGAGAAGCTCCAAACTGCAGAGAGTCTTCTGCAGGACAATTGAGACCTGTTGTTTGGCTCCAGGAAAATGATTCTGAGCAGGGTTCTAAGGATGGATGGCTGGGTAGCCCACCTCGCATTCCAATTGTCTCCTAGCAAAAAGACAGGTTAGATCTCCTGGATCTGTGGGGAGCTACCGAGGATGCTGAGTTGAAATGGACACCCCTGGGGATGGGTCCTAATGTGCTTTTGTGTCTATGGAGACCTTGGAATGAAGCGGTGGCACTGGGGCCCTAAAGGGTTCTCCTAAACAGAGGCTTTGACACAGCTCCAACGTGCAAGTTTCCCATGTGTAGATGAGATGTTTTCTGATGGGTGAGTCAAGAAACAGCTATATGCTGCTTTTGAAATCCAGGCCTCTGAGGAGAGATGCCTGGAAACCAAAGCAATGGATCTGATTAGTGCCTAGAAGCCTCTTCTTTCCTTTTTACCTCTGGGGACATCTGTCTATGAGTCTGAGTGCAGGTAGGTGCTCAGTTGGGCTCAGATTGCCCCTGTTTTTCCTGGGAGCCACCACTATTGAGATGGATCAGGGAATTTGGAGGTTTATCCTATTAGAAGTGTTGTTGCCATTGGAATGGGCACACACAATTCCCTTGGAGAGGGCAAGTACAGTCCTCAGGTTTGGCTCCAGGGGCCTGAGCCTGTAGGTTGTGTAGGCCAGGCCTTTTTGGACAGTTGTCTGAAAACACAAACTCGGCTTATGTTTCAGGTCATAGGTATGGCAGGACTGATCTACAGACCATGAGGAGAACTCTTCAGGATTTGAAAGAAGGGCGAGTGTGAGGCTCCTGCTCAAGTTTTTGTCTCTGAATATCTTGTCACTCATGGTCGTGGAATTTCTGGGTGACTTCATGGGAAATGGACGAGTCTTACTCTCTGGTGGTTTGGCCCCATCCAAAGAGTATGGGGTCCTTCTGTGGGCTTGAAGAAGTCCGTTTTTTGTTGTTGTTGTTGTTGTTGTTGTTTTCTTTTTTAACCTCAGGTGTCCCACCACATGAGGGATTCCGGAGTAGAGCCTTGGGGAGGGGCGACTGGACAATCAGAAATCTGGTTAAAAATTGGGGCCTAGGGACATGTCAAGCCCTTTATGACATCTAATGTTCCAGCCACTGAGAGGACTTACTAGAGGACAGGACTCATGCTGAGGGTCACAATGCGTGTGTATGCCCTCATCGCACTCAAGAATGGGCGGGGCCTCAGGGTGAATGCTGCTTTCTCATACACTGAACGTTGGACAACGTGCCAACCACAAGGATTCTTGCCATGGGTAAGGAGGAGTTCTGATTTCTGCATCACACTCACCCCTGGGCAGTATTGGAGAGAAGGTCTCGGTTCTGAAGCCTGAAAACTGAGGTAGGGAAGAGATGATGTCCTAAGGCCATGGCGGGTTTTATGTGCTCAGTGTGCGGTCTGCTTTCTGGGTGTTGGTCAGGAGGTCCGGGCTCAGGTTGTGTTCAACAGTGCATTAGTGCCTAGGTTAGACTATATAATTGCGGTGAAGTCGAGTGCTGTGTATGTTTACCCTCATTTAAGGTGACTGGGCAGCTCATGAGTGAATAATTTTTTTTCTAGAGGGCAGGCAGAGTGCTGAATTGTGGGTCCAGAATTGTCAAACTTGAGGGCTTTGGGGCCAGGATTGTAAGGATGGAAGTATGAGAAGACAAGCTATACTTGGGTTTCAGGGTGAGGGCACGGCAGGTACCCCCTGCAGATCTGAACCAATATCTCATGCATCTGAAGTCAGGGCGAGGATCAGACGTTGGCTCAAGTGGGAGTTTCTGAGCATGACGGCCCCTTCATGAAGGGAGCGGAATCTCGAGGCCATTGAGGTTTTCTCACGTTGGGAGTTGTGGGATGCCCCCTTCAATGATTCCTTCTGCGGGACAATTGAGACCTGTTGGACAGCTCCAGGACATCCCATATGGAATGACTCCAGAGCACCTTTCGCGGATGGATGCCTGGGAAGCCCGCCTCGCATTCCAATTGTCACCTATCAACAAGACAGTTTAAATCTGATGGCTCTGCGGGAGCTACCCGGGTGGCTGAGTTGAAATCGACTTTCCTGAGGATGGGTCCTAATGTGTTTTTGTGTCCATGAGGGCCTTGGAATGGGGCGGTTGCACCGGCACCCTGAAGTACTCTCCTAAGCCTTGGACATGGCTCCCATGCACAGGTTTCCTTGTGGAGACGAGATGAGTTCTGATGGGTGCCTCAGGAAAACCCCTATGCTCGTATTGGAATCAGGCTTTTGAGGACACATGCCTGTAACCCAAAGCAATGGATCCTATTATGGCCTAGGGTCCTGTCTGGTTCAATCTTCTTCTCTGGGGACATCCATCTATGGTATGAGTGGAGGTCGATTATCAGCTGGTGACAGACAGCCCTTGTTTGTTCCGGGCGACCTACACTATTGGGATGGCCTCAGGGACTTTGGAGGTTTCTCCTAATTTGTACGATTTTGGACCATGGAATGGGCAGAATTCCCATGGATTGGTAGGCACAGTCCTAATGTGTGGCTCCATGGGCCCAGCCTGCAGGGTGTGTGGCCCAAGACTTTGAGGACAGAAGTTTGAAAAAACAAACTCAGCTTAGGTTTGGGGACTTAGGTATGGCCGGCCCGATCTACAAACCATTAGAAGAACTCTTCAGGATATGAAGAAAGTGCGAGTCTGAGTCGCTTGCTCAGGCTTTTGTCTCTGGTTTTGTATCAGCGATGGCCGTGGAATGTCGGGGAGGCCTCATGGGCCATGGACAAATCTTCCTCCCTAGGATTTGGCCCGATTCCCAATTGCTTTTCGTCAATCTGTGGGATGGGAGGACTCATTTCAGTTTTGTTACCTCAGGTGTCCCACCAAAAGAGGAATTCCAAAGCCAAGCCGTGGGGAAGACTGAAGGGACATCCCGAACTATGGTTAAAAATTGGGGCCTAGGGACATGGCAAGCCCAATATGCTATTGCTTCATCCAGCCACTGAGTGGCCTTAATTGAGGACTGGGCTCAGCCTGAGGGTCACAATGTGTGTTTGTGACCAATGTGTCCCGCGAGCATGGGAGGGGCCTCATGGGCCACACTGGTTTCAAATACACTGAACGTTGGACAACATGCCAAACACAAGGTTTCTTGCCATGGGGAAGGAGTTCTGATTTCTCCATCACCTTCAACCTTGGGCAGTGATTGGTGATAAGGTCTATGTTCTGAAACCTGGAAACCGAGGTTGGGAAGAGATGACGACCTAAGGCCACGGAGGCTCGATGTGCTCAGTGTGCGGCCAGCTGTCTGGGACAGGCCAGGGAGTCCAGGCTCAGGCTGTGTGTGAAAGGGCATTAGTGCCCTGGTCAGCCTATGTATTTGGGGTACAGCAAAGGTCGGTGCAGGTTGATCCTCATTTGGGGTTACTGGGTAGCCCCAGAGGACAATGTTTTACTTCTAGAGGGCAGGCAGAGTGCTGCATTGTAGTTCTGGATTGCCAATCTGGAGGGCTTGTGGGCCAGTAGTCTGACCACAAAACTCTGAGAACACAAGCAGGCTTAGGTTTCTGGGTGAGGCCATGGCAGGCACAATCTACAGACCTGAATCGTGATCTCGTGCATGTGAAGTCAGGGCGAGGATCAGACGATCGCTCAGCTTGGAGTTTCTGTCCCTGATGGCCCCATCATGAATGGGGGGGGGGGCATCACGAGACCATGAGGGTTTTCCCACGATGGGAGTTGTGAGAAGCTCCAAACTGCAGAGAGTCTTCTGAAGGACAATTGAGACCTGTTGTTTGGCTCCAGGAAAATGATTCTGAGCAGGGTTCTAAGGATGGATGGCTGCGTAGACCACCTCGCATTCCAATTGTCTCCTAGCAACAAGACAGGTTAGATCTCCTGGATCTGTGGGGAGCTACCGAGGATGCTGAGTTGAAATGGACACCCATGGGGATGGGTCCTAATGTGCTTTTGTGTCTATGGAGACCTTGGAATGAAGCGGCGGCACTGGGGCCCTAAAGGGTTCTCCTAAACAAATGCTTTGACACAGCTCCAACGTGCAAGTTTCCCATGTGTAGATGAGATGTTTTCTGATGGGTGAGTCAAGAAACAGCTATATGCTGCTTTTGAAATCCAGGCCTCTGAGGAGAGATGCCTGGAAACCAAAGCAATGGATCTGATTAGTGCCTAGGGGCCTGTTCTTTCCTTTTTAACTCTGGGGACATCTGTCTATGGGTCTGAGTGCAGGTAGGTGCTCAGTTGGGCTCAGATTGCCCCTGTTTTTCCTGGGAAGCCACCACTATTGAGATAGATCAGGGACTTTGGAGGTTTATCCTACTAGAAGGGTTGTGGCCATTGGAATGGGCACACACAATTCCCTTGGAGAGGGCAAGTACAGTCCTCAGGTTTGGCTCCAGGGGCCTGAGCCTGTAGGTTGTGTAGGCCAGGGCTGTTTGGACAGTTGTCTGAAAACACAAACTCGGCTTATGTTTCAGGTCATAGGTATGGCAGGACTGATCTACAGACCATGAGGAGAACTCTTCAGGATTTGAAAGAAGGGCGAGTGTGAGGCGCCTGCTCAAGTTTTTGTCTCTGGATATCGTGTCACTCATGGTCGTGGAATTTCTGGGTGACTTCATGGGAAATGGACGAGTCTTACTCTCTGGTGGTTTGGCCCCGTCCAAAGAGTTTGGTGTCATTCTGTGGGCTGTAAGAAGTCCGTTTTATTTTGTTGTTGTTGTTGTTGTTTTCTTTTTTAACCTCAGGTGTCCCACCAAATGAGGGATTCCAGAGTAGAGCCCTGGGGAGGGGCGACTGGACAATCAGAAATCTGGTTAAATATTGGGGCCTAGGGACATGTCAAGCCCATTATGACATCTAATCGTCCAGCCACTGAGAGGACTTACTAAAGGACAGGACTCATGCTGAGCGTCAATATGCGTGTGTATGCCCTCGTCCCACTCAAGAATGGGCGGGGCCTCAGGGTGAATGCTGGTTTCTCCTACACTGAACGTTGGACAACGTGCCAACCACAAGGGTTCTTGCCATGGGTAAGGAGGAGTTCTGATTTCTGCATCACATTCACCCCTGAGCCGTGATTGGAGATAAGGTCTCGGTTCTGAAGCCTTAAAACTGAGGTAGCGAAGAGATGATGACCTAAGGCCATGGCGGGGTTTATGTGCTCAGTGTGCGGTCAGCATTCTGAGTGTTGGTCAGGAGGTCTAGGCTCAGGTTGTGTTCGACAGTGCATTAGTGCCCAGGTTAGACTATATAATTTGGGTAAAGTCGAATGCTTTGTAGATTTATCCTCATTTAAGGTGCCTGGGTAGCTCATGAGGCAATAATTTTTTTTTTTTTCTAGAGGGCCGGCAGAGTGCTGCATTGTGGGTCCGGAATTGCCAAATATTAGGACTTCGGGGCCAGGAGTGTGAGGACGGAAGTCTGAGAAGACAAGCTAGACTTCGGTTTCAGGGCGAGGGTACGGCAGGTACCCCCTGCAGATTTGAACCAATATCTCATGCTTCTGAAGTCAGGGCGAGGATCAGAAGTTGGCTCAGGTTGGAGTTCCTGTGCATGACGGCCGCTTCATGAAGGGAGCAGATCTGGGGCCCATTGAGGTTTTCCCACGTTGGGAGTTGTGGGATGCCCTCTTCAAGGATTCCTTCTGCGGGACAATTGAGACATGTTGGACAGCTCCAGGACATCCCATATGGAATGACTCCAGAGCACCTTTCGCGGAAGGATGCCTGGGAAGCCCGCCTCGCTTTCCAATTGTCTCCTAGCAACAAGACAGTTTTGATCTGATGGCTCTGTGGAAGCAACCGGGGTGGCTGAGTTGAAATGGACTTTCCTGAGGAAGGGTCCTAATTTGTTTTTGTGTCCATGAGGGCCTTGGAATGGGGCGGTGGCTCCGGCACCATGAAGTACTCTCCTAAGCTTTGGACATGGCTCCCATGCACAGGTTTCCTTGTTGAGACGAGATGACTTCTGATGGGTGCCTCAGGAAAACCCCGATGCTCGTATTGGAATCAGGCTTTTGAGGACACATGCCTGTAACCCAAAGCAATGGATCCTATTATGGCCTAGGGTCCTGTCTGGTTCAATCTTCTTCTCTGGAGACATCCATCTATGGTATGAGTGGAGGTCGATTATCAGCTGGTGACAGACAGCCCTTGTTTGTTCCGGGCGACCTACACTATTGGGATGGCCTCAGGGACTTTGGAGGTTTCTCCTAATTTGTACGATTTTGGACCATGGAATGGGCAGAATTCCCATGGATTGGTAGGCACAGTCCTAATGTGTGGCTCCATGGGCCCAGCCTGCAGGGTGTGTGGCCCAAGACTTTGAGGACAGAAGTTTGAAAAAACAAACTCAGCTTAGGTTTGGGGACTTAGGTATGGCCGGCCCGATCTACAAACCATTAGAAGAACTCTTCAGGATATGAAGAAAGTGCGAGTCTGAGTCGCTTGCTCAGGCTTTTGTCTCTGGTTTTGTATCAGCGATGGCCGTGGAATGTCGGGGAGGCCTCATGGGCCATGGACAAATCTTCCTCCCTAGGATTTGGCCCGATTCCCAATTGCTTTTCGTCAATCTGTGGGATGGGAGGACTCATTTCAGTTTTGTTACCTCAGGTGTCCCACCAAAAGAGGAATTCCAAAGCCAAGCCGTGGGGAAGACTGAAGGGACATCCCGAACTATGGTTAAAAATTGGGGCCTAGGGACATGGCAAGCCCAATATGCTATTGCTTCATCCAGCCACTGAGTGGCCTTAATTGAGGACTGGGCTCAGCCTGAGGGTCACAATGTGTGTTTGTGACCAATGTGTCCCGCGAGCATGGGAGGGGCCTCATGGGCCACACTGGTTTCAAATACACTGAACGTTGGACAACATGCCAAACACAAGGTTTCTTGCGATGGGGAAGGAGTTCTGATTTCTCCATCACCTTCAACCTTGGGCAGTGATTGGTGATAAGGTCTATGTTCTGAAACCTGGAAACCGAGGTTGGGAAGAGATGACGACCTAAGGCCACGGAGGCTCGATGTGCTCAGTGTGCGGCCAGCTGTCTGGGACAGGCCAGGGAGTCCAGGCTCAGGCTGTGTGTGAAAGGGCATTAGTGCCCTGGTCAGCCTATGTATTTGGGGTACAGCAAAGGTCGGTGCAGGTTGATCCTCATTTGGGGTTACTGGGTAGCCCCAGAGGACAATGTTTTACTTCTAGAGGGCAGGCAGAGTGCTGCATTGTAGTTCTGGATTGCCAATCTGGAGGGCTTGTGGGCCAGTAGTCTGACCACAAAACTCTGAGAACACAAGCAGGCTTAGGATTCTGGGTGAGGCCATGGCAGGCACAATCTACAGACCTGAATCGTGATCTCGTGCATGTGAAGTCAGGGCGAGGATCAGACGATCGCTCAGCTTGGAGTTTCTGTCCCTGATGGCCCCATCATGAATGGGGGGGGGGCATCACGAGACCATGAGGGTTTTCCCACGATGGGAGTTGTGAGAAGCTCCAAACTGCAGAGAGTCTTCTGAAGGACAATTGAGACCTGTTGTTTGGCTCCAGGAAAATGATTCTGAGCAGGGTTCTAAGGATGGATGGCTGCGTAGACCACCTCGCATTCCAATTGTCTCCTAGCAACAAGACAGGTTAGATCTCCTGGATCTGTGGGGAGCTACCGAGGATGCTGAGTTGAAATGGACACCCATGGGGATGGGTCCTAATGTGCTTTTGTGTCTATGGAGACCTTGGAATGAAGCGGCGGCACTGGGGCCCTAAAGGGTTCTCCTAAACAAATGCTTTGACACAGCTCCAACGTGCAAGTTTCCCATGTGTAGATGAGATGTTTTCTGATGGGTGAGTCAAGAAACAGCTATATGCTGCTTTTGAAATCCAGGCCTCTGAGGAGAGATGCCTGGAAACCAAAGCAATGGATCTGATTAGTGCCTAGGGGCCTGTTCTTTCCTTTTTAACTCTGGGGACATCTGTCTATGGGTCTGAGTGCAGGTAGGTGCTCAGTTGGGCTCAGATTGCCCCTGTTTTTCCTGGGAAGCCACCACTATTGAGATAGATCAGGGACTTTGGAGGTTTATCCTACTAGAAGGGTTGTGGCCATTGGAATGGGCACACACAATTCCCTTGGAGAGGGCAAGTACAGTCCTCAGGTTTGGCTCCAGGGGCCTGAGCCTGTAGGTTGTGTAGGCCAGGGCTGTTTGGACAGTTGTCTGAAAACACAAACTCGGCTTATGTTTCAGGTCATAGGTATGGCAGGACTGATCTACAGACCATGAGGAGAACTCTTCAGGATTTGAAAGAAGGGCGAGTGTGAGGCGCCTGCTCAAGTTTTTGTCTCTGGATATCGTGTCACTCATGGTCGTGGAATTTCTGGGTGACTTCATGGGAAATGGACGAGTCTTACTCTCTGGTGGTTTGGCCCCGTCCAAAGAGTTTGGTGTCATTCTGTGGGCTGTAAGAAGTCCGTTTTATTTTGTTGTTGTTGTTGTTGTTTTCTTTTTTAACCTCAGGTGTCCCACCAAATGAGGGATTCCAGAGTAGAGCCCTGGGGAGGGGCGACTGGACAATCAGAAATCTGGTTAAAAATTGGGGCCTAGGGACATGTCAAGCCCATTATGACATCTAATCGTCCAGCCACTGAGAGGACTTACTAAAGGACAGGACTCATGCTGAGCGTCAATATGCGTGTGTATGCCCTCGTCCCACTCAAGAATGGGCGGGGCCTCAGGGTGAATGCTGGTTTCTCCTACACTGAACGTTGGACAACGTGCCAACCACAAGGGTTCTTGCCATGGGTAAGGAGGAGTTCTGATTTCTGCATCACATTCACCCCTGAGCCGTGATTGGAGATAAGGTCTCGGTTCTGAAGCCTTAAAACTGAGGTAGGGAAGAGATGATGACCTAAGGCCATGGCGGGGTTTATGTGCTCAGTGTGCGGTCAGCATTCTGAGTGTTGGTCAGGAGGTCTAGGCTCAGGTTGTGTTCGACAGTGCATTAGTGCCCAGGTTAGACTATATAATTTGGGTAAAGTCGAATGCTTTGTAGATTTATCCTCATTTAAGGTGCCTGGGTAGCTCATGAGGCAATAATTTTTTTTTTTTTCTAGAGGGCCGGCAGAGTGCTGCATTGTGGGTCCGGAATTGCCAAATATTAGGACTTCGGGGCCAGGAGTGTGAGGACGGAAGTCTGAGAAGACAAGCTAGACTTCGGTTTCAGGGCGAGGGTACGGCAGGTACCCCCTGCAGATTTGAACCAATATCTCATGCTTCTGAAGTCAGGGCGAGGATCAGAAGTTGGCTCAGGTTGGAGTTCCTGTGCATGACGGCCGCTTCATGAAGGGAGCAGATCTGGGGCCCATTGAGGTTTTCCCACGTTGGGAGTTGTGGGATGCCCTCTTCAAGGATTCCTTCTGCGGGACAATTGAGACATGTTGGACAGCTCCAGGACATCCCATATGGAATGACTCCAGAGCACCTTTCGCGGAAGGATGCCTGGGAAGCCCGCCTCGCTTTCCAATTGTCTCCTAGCAACAAGACAGTTTTGATCTGATGGCTCTGTGGAAGCAACCGGGGTGGCTGAGTTGAAATGGACTTTCCTGAGGAAGGGTCCTAATTTGTTTTTGTGTCCATGAGGGCCTTGGAATGGGGCGGTGGCTCCGGCACCATGAAGTACTCTCCTAAGCTTTGGACATGGCTCCCATGCACAGGTTTCCTTGTTGAGACGAGATGACTTCTGATGGGTGCCTCAGGAAAACCCCGATGCTCGTATTGGAATCAGGCTTTTGAGGACACATGCCTGTAACCCAAAGCAATGGATCCTATTATGGCCTAGGGTCCTGTCTGGTTCAATCTTCTTCTCTGGAGACATCCATCTATGGTATGAGTGGAGGTCGATTATCAGCTGGTGACAGACAGCCCTTGTTTGTTCCGGGCGACCTACACTATTGGGATGGCCTCAGGGACTTTGGAGGTTTCTCCTAATTTGTACGATTTTGGACCATGGAATGGGCAGAATTCCCATGGATTGGTAGGCACAGTCCTAATGTGTGGCTCCATGGGCCCAGCCTGCAGGGTGTGTGGCCCAAGACTTTGAGGACAGAAGTTTGAAAAAACAAACTCAGCTTAGGTTTGGGGACTTAGGTATGGCCGGCCCGATCTACAAACCATTAGAAGAACTCTTCAGGATATGAAGAAAGTGCGAGTCTGAGTCGCTTGCTCAGGCTTTTGTCTCTGGTTTTGTATCAGCGATGGCCGTGGAATGTCGGGGAGGCCTCATGGGCCATGGACAAATCTTCCTCCCTAGGATTTGGCCCGATTCCCAATTGCTTTTCGTCAATCTGTGGGATGGGAGGACTCATTTCAGTTTTGTTACCTCAGGTGTCCCACCAAAAGAGGAATTCCAAAGCCAAGCCGTGGGGAAGACTGAAGGGACATCCCGAACTATGGTTAAAAATTGGGGCCTAGGGACATGGCAAGCCCAATATGCTATTGCTTCATCCAGCCACTGAGTGGCCTTATTTGAGGACTGGGCTCAGCCTGAGGGTCACAATGTGTGTTTGTGACCAATGTGTCCCGCGAGCATGGGAGGGGCCTCATGGGCCACACTGGTTTCAAATACACTGAACGTTGGACAACATGCCAAACACAAGGTTTCTTGCGATGGGGAAGGAGTTCTGATTTCTCCATCACCTTCAACCTTGGGCAGTGATTGGTGATAAGGTCTATGTTCTGAAACCTGGAAACCGAGGTTGGGAAGAGATGACGACCTAAGGCCACGGAGGCTCGATGTGCTCAGTGTGCGGCCAGCTGTCTGGGACAGGCCAGGGAGTCCAGGCTCAGGCTGTGTGTGAAAGGGCATTAGTGCCCTGGTCAGCCTATGTATTTGGGGTACAGCAAAGGTCGGTGCAGGTTGATCCTCATTTGGGGTTACTGGGTAGCCCCAGAGGACAATGTTTTACTTCTAGAGGGCAGGCAGAGTGCTGCATTGTAGTTCTGGATTGCCAATCTGGAGGGCTTGTGGGCCAGTAGTCTGACCACAAAACTCTGAGAACACAAGCAGGCTTAGGATTCTGGGTGAGGCCATGGCAGGCACAATCTACAGACCTGAACGAGATCTCGTGCATCTGAAGTCAGGGCGAGGATCAGACGATCGCTCAGGTTGGAGTTTCTGTCCCTGATGGCCCCTTCATGAATGGGGGGGGGCATCACGAGGCCATTGGGGTTTTCCAACGATGGGAGTTATAAGAAGCTCCAAACAGCAGAGAGTCTTCTGCAGGACAATTCAGACCTGTTGTTTGTCTCCAGGCCAATGATTCTGAGCAGGGTTCTAAGGATGGATGGCTGGGTAGCCCACCTCGCATTCCAATTGTCTCCTAGCAACAAGACAGGTTAGATCTCCTGGATCTGTAGGGAGCAACCGAGGACGCTGGGTTGAAATGGACACCCCTGGGGATGGGTACTAACGTGCTTTTGTGTCTATGGAGACCTTGGAATGAAGCGGCGGCACTGGGGCCCTAAAGTGTTCTCCTAAACAGAGGCTTTGACACAGCTCGAACGTGCAAGTTTCCCATGTGTAGATGAGATGTTTTCTGATGGGTGAATCAAGAAACAGCTATATGCTGCTTTTGAAATCCAGGCCTCTGAGGAGAGATGCCTGGAAACCAAAGCAATGGATCTGATTAGTGCCTAGGGGCCTGTTCTTTCCTTTTTATCTCTGGGGACAACTGTCTATGGGTCTGAGTGCAGGTAGGGGCTCTGTAGGGCTCAGATTGCCCCTGTTTTTCCTGGGAATCCACCACTATTGAGATAGATTAGAGACTTTGGAGGTTTATCCTATTAGAAGGGTTGTGGCCATTGGAATGGGCACAGATAATTCCCTTGGAAAGGGCAAGTACAGTCCTCAGGTTTGCCTCCAGGGGCCTGAGCCTGTAGGTTGTGTAGGCCAGGGCTCGTTGGACAGTTGTCTGAAAACACAAACTCGGCTTATGTTTCAGGTCATTGGTATGGCAGGACTGATCTACAGACCATGAGGAGAACTTTTCGGGATTTGAAAGAAGGGCGAGTGTGAGGCTCCTGCTCAAGTTTTTGTCTCTGGATATCGTGTCATCAAGGTCGTGGAATTTCTTGGTGACTTCATGGGAAATAGACGTGTCTTACTCTCTGGTGGTTTGGCCCCGTCCAAAGAGTTTGGGTTCATTCTGTGTGCTGGAATAAGTCTGTTTTATTTTGTTGTTGTTGTTGTTGTTTTCTTTTTTAACCTCAGGTGTCCCACCAATTTATGGATTCCAGAGTAGAGACCTGGGGAGGGGCGACTGGACAGTCAGAAATCTGGTTAAAAATTTGGGCCTAGGGACATGTCAAGCCCATTATGACATCTAAATGTCCAGCCACTTGAGGACTTACTAGAGGACAGGACTCATGCTGAGGGTCACAATGCGTGTGTATGCCCTCGTCGCACTCAAGAATGGGTGGGGCCTCAGGGTGAATGCTGCTTTCTCATACACTGAACGATGGACATCGTGCCAACCACAAGGGTTCTTGCCATGGGTAGGGAGGAGTTCTGATTTCTGCATCACATTCACCCCTGGGCCGTGATTCGAGATAAGGTCTCGGTTCTGAAGCCTGAAAACTGAGGTAGGGAAGAGATGATGACTTAAGGCCATGGCGGGTTTTATGTTCTCAGTGTGCGGTCAGCTTTCTGGGTGTTGGTCACGAGGTCCGGGCTCAGGTTGTGTTCGACAGTGCATTAGTGCCCAGGTTAGAATATATAATTTGGGTAAGTTCGAGTGCTGTGTAGATTTATACTCATTTAAGCTGTTTGGGTAGCTCATGAGGCAATAATTTTTTTTTTTTCTAGAAGGCCGACAGAGTGCTGCATTTGTGTCCGTAATTGCCAAATAATAGGACTTCGGGGCCAGGATTGTGAGGACGGAAGTGTGAGAAGACAAGCTAGGCTTGGGTTTCAGGGCGAGGGCACGGAAGGTACCCCCTGCAGATCTGAATTAATATCTCATGCTTCTGAAGTCAGGGCGAGGATCAGATGTTGGCTCAGGTTGGAGTTCCTGTGCATGACGGCCGCTTCATGAAGGGAGCGGATCTCGGGCCCATTGAGGTTTTCCCACGTTGGGAGTTGTGGGATGCCCCCTTCAAGGATTCCTTCTGCAGGACAATTGAGACCTGTTGGACAGCTCCAGGACATCCCATATGGAATTACTCCAGAGCACCTTTCTCGGATGGATGCCTGGGAAGCCCGCCTCGCATTCCAATTGTCTCCTAGCAACAAGACAGTTTTGATCTGATGGCTCTGCGGGAGCAACGGGGGTGGCTGAGTTGAAATGGACTTTCCTGAGGAAGGGTCCTATTTTGTTTTTGTGTCCATGAGGGCCTTGGAATGGGGCGGTGGCTCCGGCACCATGAAGTACTCTCCTAAGCTTTGGACATGGCTCCCATGCACAGGTTTCCTTGTTGAGACGAGATGAGTCCTGATGGGTGCCTCAGGAAAACCCCTATGCTCGTATTGGAATCAGGCTTTTGAGGACACATGCCTATAACCCAAAGCAATGGATCCTATTATGGCCTAGGGTCCTGTCTGGTTCAATCTTCTTCTCTGGGGCATGCATCTATGGTATGAGTGGAGGTCGATTATCAGCTGGTGTCAGACAGCCCTTGTTTGTTCCGGGCGACCTACACTATTGGGATGGCCTCAGGGAATTTGGAGGTTTCTCCTAATTTGTACGATTGGACCATGGAATGGGCAGAATTCCCATGGATTGGTAGGCACATTCCTAATGTGTGGCTCCAGGCGCCCAGCCTGGAGAGTGTGTGGCCCAAGACTTTGAGGACAGAAGTCTGAAAACACAAACTCAGCTCTGGTTTGGGGACGTAGGTATGGCAGGCCCGATCTACAAACCATGAGAAGAACTCTTCAGGATATGAAGAAAGTGCGAGTCTGAGGCGCTTGCTCAGGCTTTTTTCTCTGGATTTTGTATCAGCGATGGCCGTGGAATGTCGGGGAGGCCTCATGGGCCATGGACGAATCTTCCTCTCTGAGGATTTGGCCCGATTCCCAATTGCTTTTC
>NW_028133649.1:0-29083 GCF_964662115.1 Mustela nivalis | reverse complement strand
AATGACAAGTTCAACAACCCAGTGTTGCTATATTATAGCTCTGCTAAGTATCTACATGTGTCATTTCATTATATTTCTACAGAAACACTATGAGGAACATTCTATGTTACCTAATTTTGTTCCCTTTGGATAAGAAACTGAGATACAGATTAAATTAAAAGAAAGAAAGAAAAAGAAAAGAAAAGAAAAGAAAAACCAGTACAAGGTCACAAAACTACTAAGGTGTAGAGAAGGAAGAAAATTCTCCAGGAGAACAAGTTGTTTTAAAATAGTAATAAGGAATGTTATATTCTATGGATCATGTAAAATATTTTTGCTGCCTTATTTCTTACCACATTGTTTAAAAAATCAAATGATTTATAATATTTTATCCATTAGGGATATTGAAGATGCATTGATAAAATATAATTGATTGAAGAGAAATATCAACTTATTGATTTGTTTCAAGGTTCTCCATAATCAGAGACACCTCTGCAGAGATGCATTAACTGCATCTCTGTCCCAGGATGTCTAGATTCCATAATTTAAAATGCAATAGGGAAATTTTATTCAGGGAGATTATTGGTTCAACATCAAAAACAATTGCTTGCAGAAATGTACAGGCTCTATGACCCATAAAGACATACATTTCTATATGTTAACAATAGATACTACTTATTGTGTGCTATTTGCTAGCCACTGTTCTAAGTGCTACCTGTTTATTGATTCACTTAATACTCATGGTAGCCTTAAGAGCTGCATAACTATTATAGGTCATTATAATTATTTCATTTTGTAAATGAGAAAACTAAGTTTCAGAGAGCTTAAACCATTTAGCGAAGGTCAGACAACAAGAAAGTGGAAGAGTTAAATCTGAAGACAGTGCTGGAACTCTAGGGTCCATAAATCCCAAGCACTGTACAAAAGTTCTCTCCTGCTTTCCTGTTGCCTATCAAAGTGAAAAGTAGATTTAGTTATTACAGGATTATAATTGGTCACAGTAACTACAGTAATATTCTAGCAATTATAATATAAATGAATATATCTGATTTTGACTTGGAATTCCTAAAAGCATCCACAGGAACATGTCCTCCAACAGAATAACTTTTTTTATTTTTTTGTATTCCTCTGGAATTACTGGATACTGAGAAGGAAAGGATCAGTGTGTAAGATACAGGGTACACCAGTCGGGTGCCTTATTTTGTTTAAAAACAAATTATAGTAACAATGCTGTAATTTTATAAATGTGTTATTTTGTGTACTCTCAAAATTTATATTTGAGATTGTTTTACTCTCTTAGTACTTTAGTTTCAGAAGAATCTAGTTGGTTATATGAAGTTGTGAATAAACCTGAAGTTACCCTTGACATCTTGTTTCATTTTTTTATTCAAGTGTAGAAATTGTGAAAAGCTTATACTGCTTGACTAAGATTATCCAACTCCTAGATTACATTTTCTTGAGTACTCATTGTCATTTTTAAGATGTTGTGTGTTTGTGTTGTTTCATAGAACTTGTAAATACTGAAGACAAAAGATAATGCATAAAATGTCAAGAATATGAAAATAAATGGTCTGTGATCTCCCAAGTTGAAAAGCAGATATTCACATACCTTTTAACACACACATAAAATAAACTCAAATATCACAGCACAATAATATACAATGCGATGATTATTTTTTTAAGGTAGATTAATAAAACTGAGAAAAAGTAATTGGCTATATTGGAGGTTAAGATAGGTTAACATACCAAGCTTGTTTTCACCGGATATTTTTCTATTTAGAATTTATGTTTCAGGGCGCCTGGGTGGTTCAGTGGGTTAAAGCCTCTGTCTTTGGCTCAGGTCATGATCCTGGAGTCCTGGGATTGAGCCCCACCTCGGGCTCTCTGCTCAGGGAGGAGCCTGCTTCCTCCTCTTTCTCTGCCTGCCTCTCTGCCTATTTGAGATCTCTGCCTGTCAAATATATAAATAAAAAAATCTTTAAAAAAGAAAGAAAGAAAGAAAGAACTTACGTTTCAAGAACAGCCTGCATTTTTCAATATTTAGTTTAAAAAAATCCTAAGAAATTCATAAAATGATCATTTTATAATAAGTTATTATGAACATTAACAAAAAATGAGTTCTAAATAAATGCAATAAAAAATATATTCACAAACACTATTCTAGGTTTTACCCTGTTCATTATATTCTCCTAGTGCTATTGTTATCGACACAGAGAGACTGAGTAACCTGCTCAGAGTGCAGAAATTGAACTAATAAAGACTGACAACAGTTTCTTAAAATATGACAATCAACCATTTAAAAATAGCAATTTATTTTGCTCTTCTCTATTTTTTCCAATTATCAAAATTTATAAGTATATCTAACAGTTATCAAGTGCTAGTAATGATCACATTTATGCAAAAGAAAACTATTATTATTCCTAAGAAAACTGAAGTTCAGACAATTTGGGAAAAAAAAAGAAAAAAACAAACCTATTAATATCCAGTCTCCTCACTGAGCCCATATTTAAACATTGATTTCTCTTGCTTTTCAATAGTTATTTATATGCTTCTCAATAGTTATTTTATATGATATTTTATATTTTACATTACTTTAAATTAATTTTTTATATTTTATATTGTAATGGTGTTATTATATACTGCATAGTGTCTAGTATTTTATAATTTTACTTTTAGTCTACTATTATAAACATTTTCTTTATGATTGATCATGGTCCATGTAGTTGATATGCCATGATTTAATTTTTTTTTTTTTGGTGGACACTGACATAAATAATTAGATAGATATATTAAAAGAAAGTCCTTCTGTATTTTTGTTTTATAAAATATGTTTGTTTATCCCATCTCACTTTTCCAAAGCATCTGAGAAGACTGAGTTACAGGTTTCTACCCTTAGGCATTTTTGTAATTCATTCCCTCCTTCACCATATGATTTCATCCTTTTTACCAAATCCTGCTTCCACCAGTAATATGTGATTGCCAAATTTCTTTTCCTAGCTCTGGTCTTTCTCCTAAGTATTAAAAACAGATATTTCTACATGCTACCTAGACAGCTTCATTTCATTGTTTCACAGGCACCACACGTCAAGATTTTCAAGCAGATTTTTACTTTCCACATGCATGTTTTATTTTTTATAGGCATTATCTCAGGCATGACATTTTTTCCTCCCAGAAACTGCATGATATTTCAGTCATCACTGAGTTCTCCCTTATCTCCTATATAATTATTTACAATAAGCTGTGGCATTTCTTTCTCTTACACATTTCTAGGTTTTATCCCTTTTGCTCCAAACTGATTGCTTTTGCTTTATTCATTCCCTTTCTCTACTTATCAACATTGCCTCCTGACAAGTCCCTGTATCCAATCTGTCTCTCTCCCAAGGCTGCCAATTATATTTCTAAAGGACATACCACATGATACTATATCTTTTCTTAAAAATGTCAAGATGATCTCCATTTCTCATAGATAAAATCCTATATTTTATGGACCTGCAGGACAGGGAGGTGAGGTGGAGGAACTGACAAAGGTGAAAGAAACATTTTTCCTTTAAAAGGCAGGATGACGAAGTAGTTAAAAGCTGAGATCTGGCAAGCTAGAAAACCTGTTGGAATCCTAGGTCTGCCACTTTCTCACTGTGTGCCCTTAGGCAAGCTATTTACTATTATTATTTTATTTTCTGAATCATTTCAGGAAGTTGCAGTTATGCGCATTTCCCCATTTTCAGGGTGTACTACCTAAAAATAATGATATTCTCTTACATAATCAAAGCACAGTGATCGAAATTAAGAAGTTAACATTGCTACAGTACTATTTTCTAATTTATAGACCTGATCTGAAAATGGCCAATTGTCCTGCCCATGTTTTTTTTTTTTTTTTAGATTTTATTTATTTATTTATTTATTTATTTGACAGACAGAGATTACAAGTAGGCAGAGAGGCAGGCAGAGAGAGAGGAGGAAGCAGGCCTGATGCGGAGCTCGATCCCAGGACCCTGGGTTCAAGACCTGAGCTGAAGGCAGAGGCTTTAACCCACTGAGCCACTCAGGCTCCCCCTGCCCATGTTTTTTTAGAGCAAAAGAAAGACATTTTTTTCCCCTCTGGTCTGGGATCCAAATTATAATCAATTTATCATTTAGCTTTAATATTTTCAATTAGCAATAATCGCGCCTCCGATGAACCTCATTGACTAGCTTTAATATTTTTAATGTGGAACCACTCCTCAACATTTATTTTTCATGAACTTGACATTTAAAAATGTGTGGACCAGGTCGCAGCGACGCGGCGCGCGCTGGGCCTGGGGCGTCTTCGGGGGCGCGGGCGCGGGCACGGCCTCCCGTGAGGCCTGGACTCCGCCCGGGCCTCCCGCCTTGGCCGCGGGGCCCGCCTCGCCGCGGCCGGCCCGCACCCCTGGGACCTCCGGCCCGCGCTCCCGCCCAGGGCCCCCCCGGCTGACAGCAGGCTCGCGCCAGAGACGCGTTTTCCAGACGGAGGCGCTCTGTTGACAAACCGCCATGAGCGCCCAAAAGTTGTGCGGCCAGGGCCGCCCGGGGGCCGGGGGCTGTGGGGGGCCGGGCGGGGCCGGCGTGCGCTCCGCGGTCTGCCCCCCGCGCTTCGTCCGCCCCCGCGAGGCGCCTGAGGGCCGAGCGCGCGCGACCGCCCGCGCGTTTCCAGGAAGAGCCGCTGCGGCGGGTCGGGGTCCCGGGAAGCGCATGTCCAGGAAGCGCGGCCGCCGCCGCTCTGGGCCGGGCCCGGACTTCGTGGGTGAGACGCGAATCGAGGTTGCGCCTTCCCGTCGCGGTTGTCCCTCCGGGCCCGGACTCGGACTCGGTCTCCGTGGGTCTCCTTTCGCCCTTTGCCATGAGCGAAACCGCCCCGCCCCCATTGCTGGAGGGCGCCGGGCCCCTGCGGCCCCTGCTCTTTCCCGGGTGCGGTGACACCCCGCGCGCGCCCCCGCTCTGCGCGCGAGTCTGCCCGGCTGACAGCGGGGCAGCTCCGGCCACGGGGCAGCTCTGGCCGCGCGTCTCCGCCGAGAAAACGGGAATCTGTTCCGGAGTTCGCTCTAACGGGATCCCGCCCAGCGTTTCTGCGAAGCCGCTTCAGGGGTCAGCGCCCGCCTACCTGATTCGAGTCCCGGGGTCCTCCGCGGGGAGGTTCGCTCTCCGGTTAGTCCATGAAATCTCTTCAAAATCCCGGTTCAGACTTCAGCGAAGCGGGTGCGTCCCAGCAGGGCACCTCGTGCCCCTCTACCCGCGAACAACGCTCGCTCGTCCGCGCCGTCGTGGCCAAGTTCGGGGTCCGGAGGACCCGGTCGGCGTGGGGGACGCGTGCGAGGAAGAGGAAGCCGCGTTCTGGTCGGCGCCGAGGTGAGGCCGCGTCTGGAGAGGAAAGTGCTCCCGGGAGCTGCGCTTGGCTCCGAGGGTCCCGGGGACGCGGTGCGGGGATGCATGGTCCAGGCAGCCGCGCTTCTCCGCATGAGACCCGCACGGGGTCCCGCGTGAGCCTAGTGTTTCCGACGTGAAGACGCCGCTGCGCTGGGGGTCCCCGCGCGCGCCGGGGTTGGTGAGGGACCCGCTGCCGAGGGAGCGGCCGCAGCCTGGAGCGCGGGCGCCGCGCGGACAGTCGGCTGTATCTGCGGCCACGCGTGCAGCCGGGGCGCCCCGAGCCGTGTGGCATGTCGGGCTGTGTCCCCGCTGAGGCCGCAGAGCGAGCAGAGGGCGGAGGCGCGGCCAGAGCCGCGGAGTGCGGGTCGCCGTCCGCGCGCGCCTCGTTTTCACGTTTTTCCTTGCGGGGCCGCGGCAGCTCCGGCTCGTGGACGGTGGTCCGACGGCCTTCGGCGGCGGCCTCCTCGTGAGGGACGGCAGACGGGGCGCGGGCGCGGGCGCGGCGCCGAGCCTCGGGGGGCTCCGCCGCTGCAGCCTGCTGCGTCCTGCCGAGCCTCGAGCACCGAGCGGCGTCAGGCTGCAGCTTCGCTCGGCTCGTGGCCGCCCGGGCTCGCGGCCGGAGCCGTAGGCGGCTGTTCTCGCCGGCGGGCCTGCCTCCGGAGAGCTGGGCTGCGTGGAGCCGCGGGCATCTCCGGCCGTCCTGCAGCCTGTGCGGCGCGGGCGCTCCACGGGGCTCCGATCCACGACTCTCCTCTCGCCCGTGTCTCTCCCGCGCTCCCTCGTCCCACGTTCCAGCGCCGGGCCTGTCTGCGTCCCGACTTGGCTCGGATCGAGGCCCAGATCCCTCCCTGGTGAATCCCGGGGCGACCTGCTTCTGGTGGTTTGAGCTCCGGAAGGCTCTGCTGGGAGGAGACCGAAGCCTCCCCCTCTCGCGCTCTGGTCCGGAGCAGAGTCCTGGGGCGGAGAGTGCTTGACCCTGGGAGGGCTCAGCTGGCTCTGCAGCCGGCCCAGCCAGCGTGTCTGGGAAAGTAAGGGCGGTTCCTTCTGAGACCCTGTTCAGGAAGACCTCTGCTAGGGGGTTCCAGCCTGGAGGATCTGAGTCCTGAATGGAGACCCCAGGGAAGACGCCTCAGTGTCCCGGAGAGGCCGGCCCCCTGGCAGAGCCCGAGTCCTGTGGGTGCCTCCGGGGCCACTGCGGCCTGTGCTCCTGACCAGCGCTGGATCCGCGAAGGCCCCTCGGCAGCTGCACCCCAGCCCTTTCCCAGCACCCGCTGCTGATGGTGGCCTGGGGCTGGGGTGCAGCAGGCTGGTGCCTGCTGGCCCTGTGGAGGCTCTCAGAGATGGCTCCCTGCTGTGGACGGGGGACCTGGCCCTTTGGTGGTGCGGACGAGGCCTTGCACCTGCTCTGTCCTGCTCAGCACCCCCATGGATGCAAACCACAAGGGGCGACTTTTCCTCCAAGGCCGCTGCTGACTGACCTCAGTGGACGGCCTCCCCAGGGAGCGGTGTCCGGAGCGCGAGCCTTTCCGGGAGGGCTCTGGTTAAGCTGGCGCTGGTGGAGGCTGCACTCCACATCCTGTAAGCAGAAGGACACTTGGAAAATTCGGTAGCTTCCAACCATGGCAGCAGTTTCACACCTGCCCCTCATGGGACTGCCCTGGTCCCCGTGGGAAAAGGCGATGCGAGAGGGTCGTCGTGCTGCCGAGATGATGACAGCCCTCTGGTCTCCAGGAGAAGATGCAGGTCTGCGCTGTGTCAGTGCGTGTCTGCGTGGAGAAGCGGGTCGCGGCGGGGCTCCGGGCAGGTGGTGGCCCGCGCCCTGGGGCGAGCTGGTGTGCTCCCCGCGTGCCTGCCCCTTCGGTGGGGTTTATGATCTGCTGTGCTCGTTCGCATTCAAAAGATGGAGTTCATATTCCAAGGCTGAAGATGGTGGACATTTGGGGGCACAGATAAGCCTTCGGATCAGGTTTTTACCCATCTCCGACGACGCGGCCCGAGTAGTTATGGTCAATTATGGAGAATAACCAGGAAACTCATCCCAAAAGGGATGGTGAATTGGTTTCTGATAAAATAAATTTTAAAATAGAAGAGGAAGATGGTGTTCGCATCCCTAATCACAGTTTGGAAGGAGTGGCGATTAAGAGGGAGCAGGACAGGCCCGGGGCGGAGCGAGGTGGGGAGCAGAGAGGCGAGGAAGGCGGGTGGGGGCCGCGAGCCCCCCCCCTCCACCCCCCCCCCCCCCGCAGTGCCTCCCCGCCGACCAGGAGGAGGAGTACAGGGCTCTGTTCTCCCAGTACAGCAGCACACTGTACGACGTGGCCATGGAGGCCGTGACGCAGAGCCTCCTCTTGGAGCCTCCTCTCGGGCTGGGGCGCCGGCTCCAGGAAGAAGTCGCCGGCCTGGAAGCATTTCTTCATCTCCCCTCAGGACAGCACGAAAGCCATCTGCATGTACTGCATGAAGGAGTTCAGCTGAGGGAAGAATGAGAAGGACCTGAGCACCAGCTGCCTCATGCTGCACGTGAGGAGGGCGCACCCCACCGTGCTGGGCCACTTTGGCAGTTGGGAAAATTTTGCAGTCCTTCAGGGTGACTTTCTGTGAATCCTCTACCTCATTGCTGTAAACTTTGTACTTATCCCCCGAAATTTCCTGTGATTCCTGTGACTGCCTGACACCTTGAGAGGGACTGGCATCTGGAACGCTAACAGTGACTTTTTGTATCCTTATTTATTCATGTTTCCTTATAATTCATATTTTACAAGTATCTGATAACCTATATTAAACATATTCCAGTTTTATTATTTTTTATTTTTTTTCATATTCTTGTTTTAAATAGCTATAATAATTTCTGTTTTACTCACCATCTCAATTATTTAAAATAGAAATGCACTAAAATATGCCGAAAGGAAATTTGTCAAAAAATTTCAATTATATCTCTTGGAATGGCGGGGGCGGGGGGGCAGTAGTAACTCTTGACAATATAATTTTTGCCAAATATTTATTTTCTGAAATTTTTAACTTTATAAGCAGTTACAATTCAATGATCAGAAAAAAGAAATGTATATTTTCTGGAACTTACTCAGATAATTATTATAATAGCAATTGAGCTTATTAACAAATATTGGTACCTGCTGCCTACCAGGCACTGTGGGATATAACAGATATTCTGTAAAACGGAATATTTAGGCTCATTAAGTTCACAAATATGTATCAAGCAGAGATCGAAATAGAAAGATAAGAAGATAGTAGGGAATAAGAGGTAGATGAATTTTAAGCAGAGTTCTAAATAACTGAAATACTGAGTCATGTATTATAGTCAGGCAATAATTGACCAAACCAAAAGTGGCAACTGCAAAGGTCTTGAGGTGAAAATTTGTTTGACTTATTCAAAGAGCATCAAGGAGATGAAGGTAGATGGTTTGTTCTGAAGAAGTGGGAGAAGACCCAGATTTCATTCAAGACTTTGGATGTTATTTTAGATGTGATGAGGAAGCACTGGAGTTTGTGAGTAGTTGTGAGAAGAAACGTGGAGTAACATGATGACTTACATGGCAGCTTTGCAGGAAGCCCAGCTGAAAGATGTTGGAAGCTTGTGAGGTGTCCGGTAAAAACAATGGAAAATTTCGGAGTTCAGAATGTATTTTTGAAACTAGATTCCAAAAGATAACTCCTGGGAAAAATAAGAATAAATGATGCAACTTGATTTGGGCCCTGAATGACAAGTTCAACAACCCAGTGTTGCTATATTATAGCTCTGCTAAGTATCTACATGTGTCATTTCATTATATTTCTACAGAAACACTATGAGGAACATTCTATGTTACCTAATTTTGTTCCCTTTGGATAAGAAACTGAGATACAGATTAAATTAAAAGAAAGAAAGAAAAAGAAAAGAAAAGAAAAGAAAAACCAGTACAAGGTCTCAAAACTACTAAGTTGTAGAGAAGGAAGAAAATTCTCCAGGAGAACAAGTTGTTTTAAAATAGTAATAAGGAATGTTATATTCTATGGATCATGTAAAATATTTTTGCTGCCTTATTTCTTACCACATTGTTTAAAAAATCAAATGATTTATAATATTTTATCCATTAGGGATATTGAAGATGCATTGATAAAATATAATTGATTGAAGAGAAATATCAACTTATTGATTTGTTTCAAGGTTCTCCATAATCAGAGACACCTCTGCAGAGATGCATTAACTGCATCTCTGTCCCAGGATGTCTAGATTCCATAATTTAAAATGCAATAGGGAAATTTTATTCAGGGAGATTATTGGTTCAACATCAAAAACAATTGCTTGCAGAAATGTACAGGCTCTATGACCCATAAAGACATACATTTCTATATGTTAACAATAGATACTACTTATTGTGTGCTATTTGCTAGCCACTGTTCTAAGTGCTACCTGTTTATTGATTCACTTAATACTCATGGTAGCCTTAAGAGCTGCATAACTATTATAGGTCATTATAATTATTTCATTTTGTAAATGAGAAAACTAAGTTTCAGAGAGCTTAAACCATTTAGCGAAGGTCAGACAACAAGAAAGTGGAAGAGTTAAATCTGAAGACAGTGCTGGAACTCTAGGGTCCATAAATCCCAAGCACTGTACAAAAGTTCTCTCCTGCTTTCCTGTTGCCTATCAAAGTGAAAAGTAGATTTAGTTATTACAGGATTATAATTGGTCACAGTAACTACAGTAATATTCTAGCAATTATAATATAAATGAATATATCTGATTTTGACTTGGAATTCCTAAAAGCATCCACAGGAACATGTCCTCCAACAGAATAACTTTTTTTATTTTTTTGTATTCCTCTGGAATTACTGGATACTGAGAAGGAAAGGATCAGTGTGTAAGATACAGGGTACACCAGTCGGGTGCCTTATTTTGTTTAAAAACAAATTATAGTAACAATGCTGTAATTTTATAAATGTGTTATTTTGTGTACTCTCAAAATTTATATTTGAGATTGTTTTACTCTCTTAGTACTTTAGTTTCAGAAGAATCTAGTTGGTTATATGAAGTTGTGAATAAACCTGAAGTTACCCTTGACATCTTGTTTCATTTTTTTATTCAAGTGTAGAAATTGTGAAAAGCTTATACTGCTTGACTAAGATTATCCAACTCCTAGATTACATTTTCTTGAGTACTCATTGTCATTTTTAAGATGTTGTGTGTTTGTGTTGTTTCATAGAACTTGTAAATACTGAAGACAAAAGATAATGCATAAAATGTCAAGAATATGAAAATAAATGGTCTGTGATCTCCCAAGTTGAAAAGCAGATATTCACATACCTTTTAACACACACATAAAATAAACTCAAATATCACAGCACAATAATATACAATGCGATGATTATTTTTTTAAGGTAGATTAATAAAACTGAGAAAAAGTAATTGGCTATATTGGAGGTTAAGATAGGTTAACATACCAAGCTTGTTTTCACTGGATATTTTTCTATTTAGAATTTATGTTTCAGGGCGCCTGGGTGGTTCAGTGGGTTAAAGCCTCTGTCTTTGGCTCAGGTCATGATCCTGGAGTCCTGGGATTGAGCCCCACCTCGGGCTCTCTGCTCAGGGAGGAGCCTGCTTCCTCCTCTTTCTCTGCCTGCCTCTCTGCCTATTTGAGATCTCTGCCTGTCAAATATATAAATAAAAAAATCTTTAAAAAAGAAAGAAAGAAAGAAAGAACTTACGTTTCAAGAACAGCCTGCATTTTTCAATATTTAGTTTAAAAAAATCCTAAGAAATTCATAAAATGATCATTTTATAATAAGTTATTATGAACATTAACAAAAAATGAGTTCTAAATAAATGCAATAAAAAATATATTCACAAACACTATTCTAGGTTTTACCCTGTTCATTATATTCTCCTAGTGCTATTGTTATCGACACAGAGAGACTGAGTAACCTGCTCAGAGTGCAGAAATTGAACTAATAAAGACTGACAACAGTTTCTTAAAATATGACAATCAACCATTTAAAAATAGCAATTTATTTTGCTCTTCTCTATTTTTTCCAATTATCAAAATTTATAAGTATATCTAACAGTTATCAAGTGCTAGTAATGATCACATTTATGCAAAAGAAAACTATTATT
The DNA here is from genome assembly GCF_964662115.1 of Mustela nivalis. Taxonomy (NCBI): domain Eukaryota; kingdom Metazoa; phylum Chordata; class Mammalia; order Carnivora; family Mustelidae; genus Mustela; species Mustela nivalis. The sequence continues at coordinate 17,613 of NW_028133649.1, read as the reverse complement.
ATTCCTAAGAAAACTGAAGTTCAGACAATTTGGGAAAAAAAAAGAAAAAAACAAACCTATTAATATCCAGTCTCCTCACTGAGCCCATATTTAAACATTGATTTCTCTTGCTTTTCAATAGTTATTTATATGCTTCTCAATAGTTATTTTATATGATATTTTATATTTTACATTACTTTAAATTAATTTTTTATATTTTATATTGTAATGGTGTTATTATATACTGCATAGTGTCTAGTATTTTATAATTTTACTTTTAGTCTACTATTATAAACATTTTCTTTATGATTGATCATGGTCCATGTAGTTGATATGCCATGATTTAATTTTTTTTTTTTTGGTGGACACTGACATAAATAATTAGATAGATATATTAAAAGAAAGTCCTTCTGTATTTTTGTTTTATAAAATATGTTTGTTTATCCCATCTCACTTTTCCAAAGCATCTGAGAAGACTGAGTTACAGGTTTCTACCCTTAGGCATTTTTGTAATTCATTCCCTCCTTCACCATATGATTTCATCCTTTTTACCAAATCCTGCTTCCACCAGTAATATGTGATTGCCAAATTTCTTTTCCTAGCTCTGGTCTTTCTCCTAAGTATTAAAAACAGATATTTCTACATGCTACCTAGACAGCTTCATTTCATTGTTTCACAGGCACCACACGTCAAGATTTTCAAGCAGATTTTTACTTTCCACATGCATGTTTTATTTTTTATAGGCATTATCTCAGGCATGACATTTTTTCCTCCCAGAAACTGCATGATATTTCAGTCATCACTGAGTTCTCCCTTATCTCCTATATAATTATTTACAATAAGCTGTGGCATTTCTTTCTCTTACACATTTCTAGGTTTTATCCCTTTTGCTCCAAACTGATTGCTTTTGCTTTATTCATTCCCTTTCTCTACTTATCAACATTGCCTCCTGACAAGTCCCTGTATCCAATCTGTCTCTCTCCCAAGGCTGCCAATTATATTTCTAAAGGACATACCACATGATACTATATCTTTTCTTAAAAATGTCAAGATGATCTCCATTTCTCATAGATAAAATCCTATATTTTATGGACCTGCAGGACAGGGAGGTGAGGTGGAGGAACTGACAAAGGTGAAAGAAACATTTTTCCTTTAAAAGGCAGGATGACGAAGTAGTTAAAAGCTGAGATCTGGCAAGCTAGAAAACCTGTTGGAATCCTAGGTCTGCCACTTTCTCACTGTGTGCCCTTAGGCAAGCTATTTACTATTATTATTTTATTTTCTGAATCATTTCAGGAAGTTGCAGTTATGCGCATTTCCCCATTTTCAGGGTGTACTACCTAAAAATAATGATATTCTCTTACATAATCAAAGCACAGTGATCGAAATTAAGAAGTTAACATTGCTACAGTACTATTTTCTAATTTATAGACCTGATCTGAAAATGGCCAATTGTCCTGCCCATGTTTTTTTTTTTTTTTTTTTTTAGATTTTATTTATTTATTTATTTATTTATTTGACAGACAGAGATTACAAGTAGGCAGAGAGGCAGGCAGAGAGAGAGGAGGAAGCAGGCCTGATGCGGAGCTCGATCCCAGGACCCTGGGTTCAAGACCTGAGCTGAAGGCAGAGGCTTTAACCCACTGAGCCACTCAGGCTCCCCCTGCCCATGTTTTTTTAGAGCAAAAGAAAGACATTTTTTTCCCCTCTGGTCTGGGATCCAAATTATAATCAATTTATCATTTAGCTTTAATATTTTCAATTAGCAATAATCGCGCCTCCGATGAACCTCATTGACTAGCTTTAATATTTTTAATGTGGAACCACTCCTCAACATTTATTTTTCATGAACTTGACATTTAAAAATGTGTGGACCAGGTCGCAGCGACGCGGCGCGCGCTGGGCCTGGGGCGTCTTCGGGGGCGCGGGCGCGGGCACGGCCTCCCGTGAGGCCTGGACTCCGCCCGGGCCTCCCGCCTTGGCCGCGGGGCCCGCCTCGCCGCGGCCGGCCCGCACCCCTGGGACCTCCGGCCCGCGCTCCCGCCCAGGGCCCCCCCGGCTGACAGCAGGCTCGCGCCAGAGACGCGTTTTCCAGACGGAGGCGCTCTGTTGACAAACCGCCATGAGCGCCCAAAAGTTGTGCGGCCAGGGCCGCGCGGGGGCCGGGGGCTGTGGGGGGCCGGGCGGGGCCGGCGTGCGCTCCGCGGTCTGCCCCCCGCGCTTCGTCCGCCCCCGCGAGGCGCCTGAGGGCCGAGCGCGCGCGACCGCCCGCGCCTTTCCAGGAAGAGCCGCTGCGGCGGGTCGGGGTCCCGGGAAGCGCATGTCCAGGAAGCGCGGCCGCCGCCGCTCTGGGCCGGGCCCGGACTTCGTGGGTGAGACGCGAATCGAGGTTGCGCCTTCCCGTCGCGGTTGTCCCTCCGGGCCCGGACTCGGACTCGGTCTCCGTGGGTCTCCTTTCGCCCTTTGCCATGAGCGAAACCGCCCCGCCCCCATTGCTGGAGGGCGCCGGGCCCCTGCGGCCCCTGCTCTTTCCCGGGTGCGGTGACACCCCGCGCGCGCCCCCGCTCTGCGCGCGAGTCTGCCCGGCTGACAGCGGGGCAGCTCCGGCCACGGGGCAGCTCTGGCCGCGCGTCTCCGCCGAGAAAACGGGAATCTGTTCCGGAGTTCGCTCTAACGGGATCCCGCCCAGCGTTTCTGCGAAGCCGCTTCAGGGGTCAGCGCCCGCCTACCTGATTCGAGTCCCGGGGTCCTCCGCGGGGAGGTTCGCTCTCCGGTTAGTCCATGAAATCTCTTCAAAATCCCGGTTCAGACTTCAGCGAAGCGGGTGCGTCCCAGCAGGGCACCTCGTGCCCCTCTACCCGCGAACAACGCTCGCTCGTCCGCGCCGTCGTGGCCAAGTTCGGGGTCCGGAGGACCCGGTCGGCGTGGGGGACGCGTGCGAGGAAGAGGAAGCCGCGTTCTGGTCGGCGCCGAGGTGAGGCCGCGTCTGGAGAGGAAAGTGCTCCCGGGAGCTGCGCTTGGCTCCGAGGGTCCCGGGGACGCGGTGCGGGGATGCATGGTCCAGGCAGCCGCGCTTCTCCGCATGAGACCCGCACGGGGTCCCGCGTGAGCCTAGTGTTTCCGACGTGAAGACGCCGCTGCGCTGGGGGTCCCCGCGCGCGCCGGGGTTGGTGAGGGACCCGCTGCCGAGGGAGCGGCCGCAGCCTGGAGCGCGGGCGCCGCGCGGACAGTCGGCTGTATCTGCGGCCACGCGTGCAGCCGGGGCGCCCCGAGCCGTGTGGCATGTCGGGCTGTGTCCCCGCTGAGGCCGCAGATCGAGCAGAGGGCGGAGGCGCGGCCAGAGCCGCGGAGTGCGGGTCGCCGTCCGCGCGCGCCTCCTTTTCACGTTTTTCCTTGCGGGGCCGCGGCAGCTCCGGCTCGTGGACGGTGGTCCGACGGCCTTCGGCGGCGGCCTCCTCGTGAGGGACGGCAGACGGGGCGCGGGCGCGGGCGCGGCGCCGAGCCTCGGGGGGCTCCGCCGCTGCAGCCTGCTGCGTCCTGCCGAGCCTCGAGCACCGAGCGGCGTCAGGCTGCAGCTTCGCTCGGCTCGTGGCCGCCCGGGCTCGCGGCCGGAGCCGTAGGCGGCTGTTCTCGCCGGCGGGCCTGCCTCCGTAGAGCTGGGCTGCGTGGAGCCGCGGGCATCTCCGGCCGTCCTGCAGCCTGTGCGGCGCGGGCGCTCCACGGGGCTCCGATCCACGACTCTCCTCTCGCCCGTGTCTCTCCCGCGCTCCCTCGTCCCACGTTCCAGCGCCGGGCCTGTCTGCGTCCCGACTTGGCTCGGATCGAGGCCCAGATCCCTCCCTGGTGAATCCCGGGGCGACCTGCTTCTGGTGGTTTGAGCTCCGGAAGGCTCTGCTGGGAGGAGACCGAAGCCTCCCCCTCTCGCGCTCTGGTCCGGAGCAGAGTCCTGGGGCGGAGAGTGCTTGACCCTGGGAGGGCTCAGCTGGCTCTGCAGCCGGCCCAGCCAGCGTGTCTGGGAAAGTAAGGGCGGTTCCTTCTGAGACCCTGTTCAGGAAGACCTCTGCTAGGGGGTTCCAGCCTGGAGGATCTGAGTCCTGAATGGAGACCCCAGGGAAGACGCCTCAGTGTCCCGGAGAGGCCGGCCCCCTGGCAGAGCCCGAGTCCTGTGGGTGCCTCCGGGGCCACTGCGGCCTGTGCTCCTGACCAGCGCTGGATCCGCGAAGGCCCCTCGGCAGCTGCACCCCAGCCCTTTCCCAGCACCCGCTGCTGATGGTGGCCTGGGGCTGGGGTGCAGCAGGCTGGTGCCTGCTGGCCCTGTGGAGGCTCTCAGAGATGGCTCCCTGCTGTGGACGGGGGACCTGGCCCTTTGGTGGTGCGGACGAGGCCTTGCACCTGCTCTGTCCTGCTCAGCACCCCCATGGATGCAAACCACAAGGGGCGACTTTTCCTCCAAGGCCGCTGCTGACTGACCTCAGTGGACGGCCTCCCCAGGGAGCGGTGTCCGGAGCGCGAGCCTTTCCGGGAGGGCTCTGGTTAAGCTGGCGCTGGTGGAGGCTGCACTCCACATCCTGTAAGCAGAAGGACACTTGGAAAATTCGGTAGCTTCCAACCATGGCAGCAGTTTCACACCTGCCCCTCATGGGACTGCCCTGGTCCCCGTGGGAAAAGGCGATGCGAGAGGGTCGTCGTGCTGCCGAGATGATGACAGCCCTCTGGTCTCCAGGAGAAGATGCAGGTCTGCGCTGTGTCAGTGCGTGTCTGCGTGGAGAAGCGGGTCGCGGCGGGGCTCCGGGCAGGTGGTGGCCCGCGCCCTGGGGCGAGCTGGTGTGCTCCCCGCGTGCCTGCCCCTTCGGTGGGGTTTATGATCTGCTGTGCTCGTTCGCATTCAAAAGATGGAGTTCATATTCCAAGGCTGAAGATGGTGGACATTTGGGGGCACAGATAAGCCTTCGGATCAGGTTTTTACCCATCTCCGACGACGCGGCCCGAGTAGTTATGGTCAATTATGGAGAATAACCAGGAAACTCATCCCAAAAGGGATGGTGAATTGGTTTCTGATAAAATAAATTTTAAAATAGAAGAGGAAGATGGTGTTCGCATCCCTAATCACAGTTTGGAAGGAGTGGCGATTAAGAGGGAGCAGGACAGGCCCGGGGCGGAGCGAGGTGGGGAGCAGAGAGGCGAGGAAGGCGGGTGGGGGCCGCGAGCCCCCCCCCTCCACCCCCCCCCCGCAGTGCCTCCCCGCCGACCAGGAGGAGGAGTACAGGGCTCTGTTCTCCCAGTACAGCAGCACACTGTACGACGTGGCCATGGAGGCCGTGACGCAGAGCCTCCTCTTGGAGCCTCCTCTCGGGCTGGGGCGCCGGCTCCAGGAAGAAGTCGCCGGCCTGGAAGCATTTCTTCATCTCCCCTCAGGACAGCACGAAAGCCATCTGCATGTACTGCATGAAGGAGTTCAGCTGAGGGAAGAATGAGAAGGACCTGAGCACCAGCTGCCTCATGCTGCACGTGAGGAGGGCGCACCCCACCGTGCTGGGCCACTTTGGCAGTTGGGAAAATTTTGCAGTCCTTCAGGGTGACTTTCTGTGAATCCTCTACCTCATTGCTGTAAACTTTGTACTTATCCCCCGAAATTTCCTGTGATTCCTGTGACTGCCTGACACCTTGAGAGGGACTGGCATCTGGAACGCTAACAGTGACTTTTTGTATCCTTATTTATTCATGTTTCCTTATAATTCATATTTTACAAGTATCTGATAACCTATATTAAACATATTCCAGTTTTATTATTTTTTATTTTTTTTCATATTCTTGTTTTAAATAGCTATAATAATTTCTGTTTTACTCACCATCTCAATTATTTAAAATAGAAATGCACTAAAATATGCCGAAAGGAAATTTGTCAAAAAATTTCAATTATATCTCTTGGAATGGCGGGGGCGGGGGGGCAGTAGTAACTCTTGACAATATAATTTTTGCCAAATATTTATTTTCTGAAATTTTTAACTTTATAAGCAGTTACAATTCAATGATCAGAAAAAAGAAATGTATATTTTCTGGAACTTACTCAGATAATTATTATAATAGCAATTGAGCTTATTAACAAATATTGGTACCTGCTGCCTACCAGGCACTGTGGGATATAACAGATATTCTGTAAAACGGAATATTTAGGCTCATTAAGTTCACAAATATGTATCAAGCAGAGATCGAAATAGAAAGATAAGAAGATAGTAGGGAATAAGAGGTAGATGAATTTTAAGCAGAGTTCTAAATAACTGAAATACTGAGTCATGTATTATAGTCAGGCAATAATTGACCAAACCAAAAGTGGCAACTGCAAAGGTCTTGAGGTGAAAATTTGTTTGACTTATTCAAAGAGCATCAAGGAGATGAAGGTAGATGGTTTGTTCTGAAGAAGTGGGAGAAGACCCAGATTTCATTCAAGACTTTGGATGTTATTTTAGATGCGATGAGGAAGCATTGGAGTTTGTGAGTAGTTGTGAGAAGAAACGTGGAGTAACATGATGACTTACATGGCAGCTTTGCAGGAAGCCCAGCTGAAAGATGTTGGAAGCTTGTGAGGTGTCCGGTAAAAACAATGGAAAATTTCGGAGTTCAGAATGTATTTTTGAAACTAGATTCCAAAAGATAACTCCTGGGAAAAATAAGAATAAATGATGCAACTTGATTTGGGCCCTGAATGACAAGTTCAACAACCCAGTGTTGCTATATTATAGCTCTGCTAAGTATCTACATGTGTCATTTCATTATATTTCTACAGAAACACTATGAGGAACATTCTATGTTACCTAATTTTGTTCCCTTTGGATAAGAAACTGAGATACAGATTAAATTAAAAGAAAGAAAGAAAAAGAAAAGAAAAGAAAAGAAAAACCAGTACAAGGTCACAAAACTACTGAGTTGTAGAGAAGGAAGAAAATTCTCCAGGAGAACAAGTTGTTTTAAAATAGTAATAAGGAATGTTATATTCTATGGATCATGTAAAATATTTTTGCTGCCTTATTTCTTACCACATTGTTTAAAAAATCAAATGATTTATAATATTTTATCCATTAGGGATATTGAAGATGCATTGATAAAATATAATTGATTGAAGAGAAATATCAACTTATTGATTTGTTTCAAGGTTCTCCATAATCAGAGACACCTCTGCAGAGATGCATTAACTGCATCTCTGTCCCAGGATGTCTAGATTCCATAATTTAAAATGCAATAGGGAAATTTTATTCAGGGAGATTATTGGTTCAACATCAAAAACAATTGCTTGCAGAAATGTACAGGCTCTATGACCCATAAAGACATACATTTCTATATGTTAACAATAGATACTACTTATTGTGTGCTATTTGCTAGCCACTGTTCTAAGTGCTACCTGTTTATTGATTCACTTAATACTCATGGTAGCCTTAAGAGCTGCATAACTATTATAGGTCATTATAATTATTTCATTTTGTAAATGAGAAAACTAAGTTTCAGAGAGCTTAAACCATTTAGCGAAGGTCAGACAACAAGAAAGTGGAAGAGTTAAATCTGAAGACAGTGCTGGAACTCTAGGGTCCATAAATCCCAAGCACTGTACAAAAGTTCTCTCCTGCTTTCCTGTTGCCTATCAAAGTGAAAAGTAGATTTAGTTATTACAGGATTATAATTGGTCACAGTAACTACAGTAATATTCTAGCAATTATAATATAAATGAATATATCTGATTTTGACTTGGAATTCCTAAAAGCATCCACAGGAACATGTCCTCCAACAGAATAACTTTTTTTATTTTTTTGTATTCCTCTGGAATTACTGGAAACTGAGAAGGAAAGGATCAGTGTGTAAGATACAGGGTACACCAGTCGGGTGCCTTATTTTGTTTAAAAACAAATTATAGTAACAATGCTGTAATTTTATAAATGTGTTATTTTGTGTACTCTCAAAATTTATATTTGAGATTGTTTTACTCTCTTAGTACTTTAGTTTCAGAAGAATCTAGTTGGTTATATGAAGTTGTGAATAAACCTGAAGTTACCCTTGACATCTTGTTTCATTTTTTTATTCAAGTGTAGAAATTGTGAAAAGCTTATACTGCTTGACTAAGATTATCCAACTCCTAGATTACATTTTCTTGAGTACTCATTGTCATTTTTAAGATGTTGTGTGTTTGTGTTGTTTCATAGAACTTGTAAATACTGAAGACAAAAGATAATGCATAAAATGTCAAGAATATGAAAATAAATGGTCTGTGATCTCCCAAGTTGAAAAGCAGATATTCACATACCTTTTAACACACACATAAAATAAACTCAAATATCACAGCACAATAATATACAATGCGATGATTATTTTTTTAAGGTAGATTAATAAAACTGAGAAAAAGTAATTGGCTATATTGGAGGTTAAGATAGGTTAACATACCAAGCTTGTTTTCACTGGATATTTTTCTATTTAGAATTTATGTTTCAGGGCGCCTGGGTGGTTCAGTGGGTTAAAGCCTCTGTCTTTGGCTCAGGTCATGATCCTGGAGTCCTGGGATTGAGCCCCACCTCGGGCTCTCTGCTCAGGGAGGAGCCTGCTTCCTCCTCTTTCTCTGCCTGCCTCTCTGCCTATTTGAGATCTCTGCCTGTCAAATATATAAATAAAAAAATCTTTAAAAAAGAAAGAAAGAAAGAAAGAACTTACGTTTCAAGAACAGCCTGCATTTTTCAATATTTAGTTTAAAAAAATCCTAAGAAATTCATAAAATGATCATTTTATAATAAGTTATTATGAACATTAACAAAAAATGAGTTCTAAATAAATGCAATAAAAAATATATTCACAAACACTATTCTAGGTTTTACCCTGTTCATTATATTCTCCTAGTGCTATTGTTATCGACACAGAGAGACTGAGTAACCTGCTCAGAGTGCAGAAATTGAACTAATAAAGACTGACAACAGTTTCTTAAAATATGACAATCAACCATTTAAAAATAGCAATTTATTTTGCTCTTCTCTATTTTTTCCAATTATCAAAATTTATAAGTATATCTAACAGTTATCAAGTGCTAGTAATGATCACATTTATGCAAAAGAAAACTATTATTATTCCTAAGAAAACTGAAGTTCAGACAATTTGGGAAAAAAAAAGAAAAAAACAAACCTATTAATATCCAGTCTCCTCACTGAGCCCATATTTAAACATTGATTTCTCTTGCTTTTCAATAGTTATTTATATGCTTCTCAATAGTTATTTTATATGATATTTTATATTTTACATTACTTTAAATTAATTTTTTATATTTTATATTGTAATGGTGTTATTATATACTGCATAGTGTCTAGTATTTTATAATTTTACTTTTAGTCTACTATTATAAACATTTTCTTTATGATTGATCATGGTCCATGTAGTTGATATGCCATGATTTAATTTTTTTTTTTTTGGTGGACACTGACATAAATAATTAGATAGATATATTAAAAGAAAGTCCTTCTGTATTTTTGTTTTATAAAATATGTTTGTTTATCCCATCTCACTTTTCCAAAGCATCTGAGAAGACTGAGTTACAGGTTTCTACCCTTAGGCATTTTTGTAATTCATTCCCTCCTTCACCATATGATTTCATCCTTTTTACCAAATCCTGCTTCCACCAGTAATATGTGATTGCCAAATTTCTTTTCCTAGCTCTGGTCTTTCTCCTAAGTATTAAAAACAGATATTTCTACATGCTACCTAGACAGCTTCATTTCATTGTTTCACAGGCACCACACGTCAAGATTTTCAAGCAGATTTTTACTTTCCACATGCATGTTTTATTTTTTATAGGCATTATCTCAGGCATGACATTTTTTCCTCCCAGAAACTGCATGATATTTCAGTCATCACTGAGTTCTCCCTTATCTCCTATATAATTATTTACAATAAGCTGTGGCATTTCTTTCTCTTACACATTTCTAGGTTTTATCCCTTTTGCTCCAAACTGATTGCTTTTGCTTTATTCATTCCCTTTCTCTACTTATCAACATTGCCTCCTGACAAGTCCCTGTATCCAATCTGTCTCTCTCCCAAGGCTGCCAATTATATTTCTAAAGGACATACCACATGATACTATATCTTTTCTTAAAAATGTCAAGATGATCTCCATTTCTCATAGATAAAATCCTATATTTTATGGACCTGCAGGACAGGGAGGTGAGGTGGAGGAACTGACAAAGGTGAAAGAAACATTTTTCCTTTAAAAGGCAGGATGACGAAGTAGTTAAAAGCTGAGATCTGGCAAGCTAGAAAACCTGTTGGAATCCTAGGTCTGCCACTTTCTCACTGTGTGCCCTTAGGCAAGCTATTTACTATTATTATTTTATTTTCTGAATCATTTCAGGAAGTTGCAGTTATGCGCATTTCCCCATTTTCAGGGTGTACTACCTAAAAATAATGATATTCTCTTACATAATCAAAGCACAGTGATCGAAATTAAGAAGTTAACATTGCTACAGTACTATTTTCTAATTTATAGACCTGATCTGAAAATGGCCAATTGTCCTGCCCATGTTTTTTTTTTTTTTTTTTTTAGATTTTATTTATTTATTTATTTATTTATTTGACAGACAGAGATTACAAGTAGGCAGAGAGGCAGGCAGAGAGAGAGGAGGAAGCAGGCCTGATGCGGAGCTCGATCCCAGGACCCTGGGTTCAAGACCTGAGCTGAAGGCAGAGGCTTTAACCCACTGAGCCACTCAGGCTCCCCCTGCCCATGTTTTTTTAGAGCAAAAGAAAGACATTTTTTTCCCCTCTGGTCTGGGATCCAAATTATAATCAATTTATCATTTAGCTTTAATATTTTCAATTAGCAATAATCGCGCCTCCGATGAACCTCATTGACTAGCTTTAATATTTTTAATGTGGAACCACTCCTCAACATTTATTTTTCATGAACTTGACATTTAAAAATGTGTGGACCAGGTCGCAGCGACGCGGCGCGCGCTGGGCCTGGGGCGTCTTCGGGGGCGCGGGCGCGGGCACGGCCTCCCGTGAGGCCTGGACTCCGCCCGGGCCTCCCGCCTTGGCCGCGGGGCCCGCCTCGCCGCGGCCGGCCCGCACCCCTGGGACCTCCGGCCCGCGCTCCCGCCCAGGGCCCCCCCGGCTGACAGCAGGCTCGCGCCAGAGACGCGTTTTCCAGACGGAGGCGCTCTGTTGACAAACCGCCATGAGCGCCCAAAAGTTGTGCGGCCAGGGCCGCGCGGGGGCCGGGGGCTGTGGGGGGCCGGGCGGGGCCGGCGTGCGCTCCGCGGTCTGCCCCCCGCGCTTCGTCCGCCCCCGCGAGGCGCCTGAGGGCCGAGCGCGCGCGACCGCCCGCGCCTTTCCAGGAAGAGCCGCTGCGGCGGGTCGGGGTCCCGGGAAGCGCATGTCCAGGAAGCGCGGCCGCCGCCGCTCTGGGCCGGGCCCGGACTTCGTGGGTGAGACGCGAATCGAGGTTGCGCCTTCCCGTCGCGGTTGTCCCTCCGGGCCCGGACTCGGACTCGGTCTCCGTGGGTCTCCTTTCGCCCTTTGCCATGAGCGAAACCGCCCCGCCCCCATTGCTGGAGGGCGCCGGGCCCCTGCGGCCCCTGCTCTTTCCCGGGTGCGGTGACACCCCGCGCGCGCCCCCGCTCTGCGCGCGAGTCTGCCCGGCTGACAGCGGGGCAGCTCCGGCCACGGGGCAGCTCTGGCCGCGCGTCTCCGCCGAGAAAACGGGAATCTGTTCCGGAGTTCGCTCTAACGGGATCCCGCCCAGCGTTTCTGCGAAGCCGCTTCAGGGGTCAGCGCCCGCCTACCTGATTCGAGTCCCGGGGTCCTCCGCGGGGAGGTTCGCTCTCCGGTTAGTCCATGAAATCTCTTCAAAATCCCGGTTCAGACTTCAGCGAAGCGGGTGCGTCCCAGCAGGGCACCTCGTGCCCCTCTACCCGCGAACAACGCTCGCTCGTCCGCGCCGTCGTGGCCAAGTTCGGGGTCCGGAGGACCCGGTCGGCGTGGGGGACGCGTGCGAGGAAGAGGAAGCCGCGTTCTGGTCGGCGCCGAGGTGAGGCCGCGTCTGGAGAGGAAAGTGCTCCCGGGAGCTGCGCTTGGCTCCGAGGGTCCCGGGGACGCGGTGCGGGGATGCATGGTCCAGGCAGCCGCGCTTCTCCGCATGAGACCCGCACGGGGTCCCGCGTGAGCCTAGTGTTTCCGACGTGAAGACGCCGCTGCGCTGGGGGTCCCCGCGCGCGCCGGGGTTGGTGAGGGACCCGCTGCCGAGGGAGCGGCCGCAGCCTGGAGCGCGGGCGCCGCGCGGACAGTCGGCTGTATCTGCGGCCACGCGTGCAGCCGGGGCGCCCCGAGCCGTGTGGCATGTCGGGCTGTGTCCCCGCTGAGGCCGCAGAGCGAGCAGAGGGCGGAGGCGCGGCCAGAGCCGCGGAGTGCGGGTCGCCGTCCGCGCGCGCCTCCTTTTCACGTTTTTCCTTGCGGGGCCGCGGCAGCTCCGGCTCGTGGACGGTGGTCCGACGGCCTTCGGCGGCGGCCTCCTCGTGAGGGACGGCAGACGGGGCGCGGGCGCGGGCGCGGCGCCGAGCCTCGGGGGGCTCCGCCGCTGCAGCCTGCTGCGTCCTGCCGAGCCTCGAGCACCGAGCGGCGTCAGGCTGCAGCTTCGCTCGGCTCGTGGCCGCCCGGGCTCGCGGCCGGAGCCGTAGGCGGCTGTTCTCGCCGGCGGGCCTGCCTCCGGAGAGCTGGGCTGCGTGGAGCCGCGGGCATCTCCGGCCGTCCTGCAGCCTGTGCGGCGCGGGCGCTCCACGGGGCTCCGATCCACGACTCTCCTCTCGCCCGTGTCTCTCCCGCGCTCCCTCGTCCCACGTTCCAGCGCCGGGCCTGTCTGCGTCCCGACTTGGCTCGGATCGAGGCCCAGATCCCTCCCTGGTGAATCCCGGGGCGACCTGCTTCTGGTGGTTTGAGCTCCGGAAGGCTCTGCTGGGAGGAGACCGAAGCCTCCCCCTCTCGCGCTCTGGTCCGGAGCAGAGTCCTGGGGCGGAGAGTGCTTGACCCTGGGAGGGCTCAGCTGGCTCTGCAGCCGGCCCAGCCAGCGTGTCTGGGAAAGTAAGGGCGGTTCCTTCTGAGACCCTGTTCAGGAAGACCTCTGCTAGGGGGTTCCAGCCTGGAGGATCTGAGTCCTGAATGGAGACCCCAGGGAAGACGCCTCAGTGTCCCGGAGAGGCCGGCCCCCTGGCAGAGCCCGAGTCCTGTGGGTGCCTCCGGGGCCACTGCGGCCTGTGCTCCTGACCAGCGCTGGATCCGCGAAGGCCCCTCGGCAGCTGCACCCCAGCCCTTTCCCAGCACCCGCTGCTGATGGTGGCCTGGGGCTGGGGTGCAGCAGGCTGGTGCCTGCTGGCCCTGTGGAGGCTCTCAGAGATGGCTCCCTGCTGTGGACGGGGGACCTGGCCCTTTGGTGGTGCGGACGAGGCCTTGCACCTGCTCTGTCCTGCTCAGCACCCCCATGGATGCAAACCACAAGGGGCGACTTTTCCTCCAAGGCCGCTGCTGACTGACCTCAGTGGACGGCCTCCCCAGGGAGCGGTGTCCGGAGCGCGAGCCTTTCCGGGAGGGCTCTGGTTAAGCTGGCGCTGGTGGAGGCTGCACTCCACATCCTGTAAGCAGAAGGACACTTGGAAAATTCGGTAGCTTCCAACCATGGCAGCAGTTTCACACCTGCCCCTCATGGGACTGCCCTGGTCCCCGTGGGAAAAGGCGATGCGAGAGGGTCGTCGTGCTGCCGAGATGATGACAGCCCTCTGGTCTCCAGGAGAAGATGCAGGTCTGCGCTGTGTCAGTGCGTGTCTGCGTGGAGAAGCGGGTCGCGGCGGGGCTCCGGGCAGGTGGTGGCCCGCGCCCTGGGGCGAGCTGGTGTGCTCCCCGCGTGCCTGCCCCTTCGGTGGGGTTTATGATCTGCTGTGCTCGTTCGCATTCAAAAGATGGAGTTCATATTCCAAGGCTGAAGATGGTGGACATTTGGGGGCACAGATAAGCCTTCGGATCAGGTTTTTACCCATCTCCGACGACGCGGCCCGAGTAGTTATGGTCAATTATGGAGAATAACCAGGAAACTCATCCCAAAAGGGATGGTGAATTGGTTTCTGATAAAATAAATTTTAAAATAGAAGAGGAAGATGGTGTTCGCATCCCTAATCACAGTTTGGAAGGAGTGGCGATTAAGAGGGAGCAGGACAGGCCCGGGGCGGAGCGAGGTGGGGAGCAGAGAGGCGAGGAAGGCGGGTGGGGGCCGCGAGCCCCCCCCCTCCACCCCCCCCCCCCCGCAGTGCCTCCCCGCCGACCAGGAGGAGGAGTACAGGGCTCTGTTCTCCCAGTACAGCAGCACACTGTACGACGTGGCCATGGAGGCCGTGACGCAGAGCCTCCTCTTGGAGCCTCCTCTCGGGCTGGGGCGCCGGCTCCAGGAAGAAGTCGCCGGCCTGGAAGCATTTCTTCATCTCCCCTCAGGACAGCACGAAAGCCATCTGCATGTACTGCATGAAGGAGTTCAGCTGAGGGAAGAATGAGAAGGACCTGAGCACCAGCTGCCTCATGCTGCACGTGAGGAGGGCGCACCCCACCGTGCTGGGCCACTTTGGCAGTTGGGAAAATTTTGCAGTCCTTCAGGGTGACTTTCTGTGAATCCTCTACCTCATTGCTGTAAACTTTGTACTTATCCCCCGAAATTTCCTGTGATTCCTGTGACTGCCTGACACCTTGAGAGGGACTGGCATCTGGAACGCTAACAGTGACTTTTTGTATCCTTATTTATTCATGTTTCCTTATAATTCATATTTTACAAGTATCTGATAACCTATATTAAACATATTCCAGTTTTATTATTTTTTATTTTTTTTCATATTCTTGTTTTAAATAGCTATAATAATTTCTGTTTTACTCACCATCTCAATTATTTAAAATAGAAATGCACTAAAATATGCCGAAAGGAAATTTGTCAAAAAATTTCAATTATATCTCTTGGAATGGCGGGGGCGGGGGGGCAGTAGTAACTCTTGACAATATAATTTTTGCCAAATATTTATTTTCTGAAATTTTTAACTTTATAAGCAGTTACAATTCAATGATCAGAAAAAAGAAATGTATATTTTCTGGAACTTACTCAGATAATTATTATAATAGCAATTGAGCTTATTAACAAATATTGGTACCTGCTGCCTACCAGGCACTGTGGGATATAACAGATATTCTGTAAAACGGAATATTTAGGCTCATTAAGTTCACAAATATGTATCAAGCAGAGATCGAAATAGAAAGATAAGAAGATAGTAGGGAATAAGAGGTAGATGAATTTTAAGCAGAGTTCTAAATAACTGAAATACTGAGTCATGTATTATAGTCAGGCAATAATTGACCAAACCAAAAGTGGCAACTGCAAAGGTCTTGAGGTGAAAATTTGTTTGACTTATTCAAAGAGCATCAAGGAGATGAAGGTAGATGGTTTGTTCTGAAGAAGTGGGAGAAGACCCAGATTTCATTCAAGACTTTGGATGTTATTTTAGATGCGATGAGGAAGCATTGGAGTTTGTGAGTAGTTGTGAGAAGAAACGTGGAGTAACATGATGACTTACATGGCAGCTTTGCAGGAAGCCCAGCTGAAAGATGTTGGAAGCTTGTGAGGTGTCCGGTAAAAACAATGGAAAATTTCGGAGTTCAGAATGTATTTTTGAAACTAGATTCCAAAAGATAACTCCTGGGAAAAATAAGAATAAATGATGCAACTTGATTTGGGCCCTGAATGACAAGTTCAACAACCCAGTGTTGCTATATTATAGCTCTGCTAAGTATCTACATGTGTCATTTCATTATATTTCTACAGAAACACTATGAGGAACATTCTATGTTACCTAATTTTGTTCCCTTTGGATAAGAAACTGAGATACAGATTAAATTAAAAGAAAGAAAGAAAAAGAAAAGAAAAGAAAAGAAAAACCAGTACAAGGTCACAAAACTACTGAGTTGTAGAGAAGGAAGAAAATTCTCCAGGAGAACAAGTTGTTTTAAAATAGTAATAAGGAATGTTATATTCTATGGATCATGTAAAATATTTTTGCTGCCTTATTTCTTACCACATTGTTTAAAAAATCAAATGATTTATAATATTTTATCCATTAGGGATATTGAAGATGCATTGATAAAATATAATTGATTGAAGAGAAATATCAACTTATTGATTTGTTTCAAGGTTCTCCATAATCAGAGACACCTCTGCAGAGATGCATTAACTGCATCTCTGTCCCAGGATGTCTAGATTCCATAATTTAAAATGCAATAGGGAAATTTTATTCAGGGAGATTATTGGTTCAACATCAAAAACAATTGCTTGCAGAAATGTACAGGCTCTATGACCCATAAAGACATACATTTCTATATGTTAACAATAGATACTACTTATTGTGTGCTATTTGCTAGCCACTGTTCTAAGTGCTACCTGTTTATTGATTCACTTAATACTCATGGTAGCCTTAAGAGCTGCATAACTATTATAGGTCATTATAATTATTTCATTTTGTAAATGAGAAAACTAAGTTTCAGAGAGCTTAAACCATTTAGCGAAGGTCAGACAACAAGAAAGTGGAAGAGTTAAATCTGAAGACAGTGCTGGAACTCTAGGGTCCATAAATCCCAAGCACTGTACAAAAGTTCTCTCCTGCTTTCCTGTTGCCTATCAAAGTGAAAAGTAGATTTAGTTATTACAGGATTATAATTGGTCACAGTAACTACAGTAATATTCTAGCAATTATAATATAAATGAATATATCTGATTTTGACTTGGAATTCCTAAAAGCATCCACAGGAACATGTCCTCCAACAGAATAACTTTTTTTATTTTTTTGTATTCCTCTGGAATTACTGGATACTGAGAAGGAAAGGATCAGTGTGTAAGATACAGGGTACACCAGTCGGGTGCCTTATTTTGTTTAAAAACAAATTATAGTAACAATGCTGTAATTTTATAAATGTGTTATTTTGTGTACTCTCAAAATTTATATTTGAGATTGTTTTACTCTCTTAGTACTTTAGTTTCAGAAGAATCTAGTTGGTTATATGAAGTTGTGAATAAACCTGAAGTTACCCTTGACATCTTGTTTCATTTTTTTATTCAAGTGTAGAAATTGTGAAAAGCTTATACTGCTTGACTAAGATTATCCAACTCCTAGATTACATTTTCTTGAGTACTCATTGTCATTTTTAAGATGTTGTGTGTTTGTGTTGTTTCATAGAACTTGTAAATACTGAAGACAAAAGATAATGCATAAAATGTCAAGAATATGAAAATAAATGGTCTGTGATCTCCCAAGTTGAAAAGCAGATATTCACATACCTTTTAACACACACATAAAATAAACTCAAATATCACAGCACAATAATATACAATGCGATGATTATTTTTTTAAGGTAGATTAATAAAACTGAGAAAAAGTAATTGGCTATATTGGAGGTTAAGATAGGTTAACATACCAAGCTTGTTTTCACTGGATATTTTTCTATTTAGAATTTATGTTTCAGGGCGCCTGGGTGGTTCAGTGGGTTAAAGCCTCTGTCTTTGGCTCAGGTCATGATCCTGGAGTCCTGGGATTGAGCCCCACC
>NW_028133650.1:0-29171 GCF_964662115.1 Mustela nivalis | reverse complement strand
AAAAAATAGGAAAATGAGGTAGGTTTCCCTACAAACCTACTCTATAATGTAAATGAAACAGAATTTTTAATTAATTCTAGGTAGCGATTCTGAAGGTGGGGAGAGGAAGAAGCTAGACCTTAAGGGGTAGATGACGATCTCTATGGTTTTGTGAGTGTGAGAGTCTGAATCTTTGCACCCTTGTTTCCTGGATATTTTGATACCCCTGGGAGGACCATTCTCCACAGGAAGCCCTTCGTGCTCATGGGAGAGGAAGCAGTGGTAGAGTTAGGGTTGAGAAGAGATCATTCATAATTACAATCCAGAATGGAAATGTGCCAAGAGAGAGAAAACATACAGGAAAAGAGAGAGAAATGAAGACAGAACCAGACAGGTATGGAAGGAAAATAATTCCCTCAAATAGAGAAATAGCCCCAGGACATTCTCAAATAATGCTGCCTGTTATGTCCATATTGTGACAAATGAGACCGTATTGTGCTGCCTGTCCAAACAGCCCTGCGCCCAGGCCCCGCTCTGGCTGGAGAAATGGAACCCACACAGTAACAACAGGCTTCCTACCACATCGATCGTGTTGATGTTGGAGCAGATTAAAACAGATGTTTCCTGTCAAGCTGTGAATCCCTCCCCGAAGAACACATCAGCATCCTCAATCTCTTCAAGCCACACAGAAGACCAGGGGCCACCACGCAACTGGACTTCTCCCTCACCTCACTGCTCCATTTGTTAGGTCAGTTATCCTGAGTAACTGAACGTGTTCTGGAATACTCTGTTCCTCTCATAAATGGCACACAGCACATAGTTTTCCAAAACGAAGAAACCATTAAGGAAATGGTCTCTCAATCCAGTTGGAGGAGATACAATCTCTGACGTGGCAGCCATGACCAGCTGACATTCGTGGCTTAAAAATGCCTCACATCAGGCACCTGGGTGGCTCAGTGGGTTAAGCCACTGCCATTGGCTCAGGTCATGATCTCAGAGTCGTGGGGTCAAGTCCCCCATTGGGCTCTCTGCTCAGCAGGGAGCCTGATTCACTCTCTCTCTCTCTGCCTGCCTTTCTGTCTACTTGTGATCTCTATGTGTCAAATATATAAATAAAATCTTTGAAAAAAATGCCTCACATAACTTGTTGAGGGGAGACCCCAGAACGTGAGCTCTGAGAAGATCTAGAAATTCCCATGGAAATGGGTCCCGTTGACAAAGGGTGACTCATCAATTAAGGAAAACCGAGCCAGCAACTCGTAAAGAAAATCTGGCAACACTTCAACAGTGCACCCTTTCCTATTTTAGGAAGTAGAGAACACAGAGTAAATAGAATGTAGGACATATTAGCATGTGGTATTTGTCAGAATCAGACTATAAATGTCTGTTAACTCAAAGATTCTCAACCAAGACATCATGAAGCATAGTCTGTGTGAGGTTTACTTCGAGTTGTTAGAGACACTCTGACCCAGAGAAAGCACTTTCCTCAACAAACAATTTCATAAAACTGAAGATTGAGGGGTGCCTGAGTGGCTCAGTCTGTTAAGTTTCTGACTCTTAATTTTGGCTCAGGTCATGATTTCAGGGTGCTGGGATCAAGCCCTGAGTCTGCTCTGTGCTCAGCAGGGACCTGCTTGTCCCTCTCCCTCTGCTCCTCACCCTGCTCTCTCTCTCTCTCTCATTTGAAAAAATAATAAAAACTTTTAAAAAGATTGAAGATTTAAAGGAGGGATGGAAAAATTAGGTAAACTAGGTTATAAGTAATAAAAGAGCTAATAATTCATTGAATGCTTATTCTCTGCTGATCACTTGACATATGTTTTCCCATCTCAGCTGCATGAAAACCTAATGGGGTTAAGTACTCTAATTTTCATTTCACAGATGAGAAACAGGCACAAGGAGGTTAGATGACTTCCCTATGTTCGCACAGCTAAGTAGTAGCGGATCTCACACCTGAACTCAGGTCTCTGCGAATTCCAAGTTCGTGCTCTTTTCTACCACCTTGGAGCACTTTTCTTGCACACAATGGATAGTTTGCTCTAGAATTTTTTCTCTTTTCCTGACCTGACTCGTCTCTGCTTGCCATACTGAACCACTGTGGTCAAAGCATTATAGTCAGCCTAAAAAGCAGAGGTAAAGAATAAAATGTGCCCCTGTTCCCAAGGAGCTCATTCAAGGGCTTCCCCTGAGCAACACTTAGAACCTAAGAGAATAAAAATCCTATTCCAGCCACAAGTTCTGATCTCAATCCAGACCCGTGTAAATACTTTCCTCTCAATACCCTCATGGCCCCTATTACTGCATTCCTCACACTGTATTGTAAGCGTTCCTCAGGATATTGATCTTTGTCACTAAATCATAGAATTTTTATAGGGTATGCAGAAATTGTATTCACTTATAACACTATCTGACCCAGAGAAGGTATTCCATAAATGCTTATTGATGAATAAGTGAAAAAACTCAGGATATCAAAGATGATGGCATCTTCAGAGAAACACCCATAATTCTAGAATGTTCTTTAATGGTGGGCAAATGATTTAAATGAACTAGCAGTCACTGATATTTGCTTACCTGAAGTCATTCACACTGATTTCCTCATTAACAGAATCATAACTTTAATATTCATTGTCAGTGAAGGTGAACTTAAATACTACATTGGACAGCTTCATGGAAAAGTTCTTTTTTTTTTTTAACTTTAAAAAGACACATAGGGCGCCTGGGTGGCTCAGTGGGTTAAGCCGCTGCCTTCGGCTCAGGTCATGATCTCAGGGTCCTGGGATCGAGGCCCGCGTCGGGCTCTCTGCTCAGCAGGGAGCCTGTTTCCCTCTCTCTCTCTCTCTCTCTCTCTGCCTGCCTCTCCATCTACTTGTGATTTCTCTCTGTCAAATAAATAAATAAAATCTTAAAAATAAATAAATAAATAAATAAATAAAATAAAAAAGACACATAAATAAGAAAGCAGCCCCTGTTTTTCCATCGGACCATATCATATGTGAGACAAATAGCTAGAATTGCTGTAGTCTTTCCACAAGGAAATCTCACCAGGAAAATACCACACTCGGGGCACTTGGGTGGCTCAGTCGGTTAAGCATCTGCCTTCAGCTCAGGTCATGAACTCAGAGTCCTGGGATGGAGCCCCATGTCAGGCTTCCCACTCAAGGAGGAGTCTGCTTTTCCCTCTCCCTCTGTTCCTCCCTGCTGCTTATTCTGTCTGTCTGTCTCTCTCTCTCTCTCTCTCCTCTCAAATAAATAAAATCTTAAAAAATAAAAACCAAAACCCTGAGGACGACAGAACCTGGCTCCTTGCTGATGATGCTGAGGCAGGGAATGAGACCCCCTTGGAATGATGTCAATAATGTGAGATACTCTTTCCCCTTACTATTTATGTCATTTGGAGTTTAGTTTTCCATTACTTTCAAGTAAAAGTCAACTTGCTTCCTTCAAAATCTGTGCCCAGATCATAACTCCATAGGTAAGGAACTGGGGTTATGTCAGTAGTTTTCTCCAACTATGAGCAACAATTTGCTTATTTATAAAATGAGGAAAATAACATTTTTCTCTGTAGGTTCTGAGTTGCTAGATCTTACAAGTTTTCTATGATGAACAACCCTCTTCCTTTCCTCCTCCTCCTCGTTAATATCACCATTATCCTAGTTTCTGTCATTCTCTTTAGTCCCCAGAAATAACAGCAAAAAAAAAAAAAAAAAAAAAAAAGATTTTAGCAAGTCAAATATTAGAGAAAACAGTATTTTATATCTGCACAGAATACAATAATCTACGCAGAATGTTTAAAACAGCATCTAAATGGGGTGCCTGTGTGGCTCAATCAGTTAAGTGTCTGTCTTTGGCTCAGGTCATGATCCTGGGGTCCTGGGATTGAGCCCTGCAATGGGCTCCCTCTTTAGCAGGAAGTTTTCTTCTCCCTCTGCCTCTGCCCCTCTCCCCAGCTTGTGCTCTTGTGCTCTCTCAAATAAATAAATAAAGGATCTTTTAAAAAATAATTTTTAAAAAGCTTCTAAACCTATGGCAGAGAACTGCTAGTTGTCCCTCTACAACCATTCTCTTCCTTTTTCTTGATAAGAAAACCCCTGATTTTGAGCTGTACACCTCGGTCATTCAGAATGAAGACTCCATTTCCCAGCTTCCCTTGCAGGCAGGCATGTAATTTAAGTTCCCCCCAATAGGATATAAACAAAAGTGTCAATCGTCTGTTTCTGTGAACCTCTTTGAAAGACAGATGGTAGGTCTCTCTCAGCTCTTCCCTTCTTCGTTATCCTTACTCCAGAACCTGCCCAGAATGCACACATGGCGGCTGGGACTCCGACTATCCTAAAACAAGAAGGCGAAGGTTATCCCCAAGGGAGGCAGAGCAATGAGCCAGAAGGAATGTGGGCCCCTGGAAGCTCTGTGCGGGAAGAACCACTATACCAGCCCTGACCATGTCCTGTCCAGAGAGGGCAAGCCAGGCTTCGAGGAGTGACAAGGATCAGTGGTAAAGTCAGATATACCAGATCTCACAGTTACAACTTTTCTGTTGTTGGTTTTGTTGTTGTCGTTTCCTACAGCACCGCCAAGAGTTCTCTCTCTCTCTCTCTCATCAGCCCCACCCAGGCTCCGTGTCTTGCTGACCCAGAGCGACAACCCAGCTTCTGTCTCTGAAAGTTGCCTCTACAGATCCAATGGCCAGCTCTCCTTCTAAGTGTCTCCGGGCACCTCCCTGCTTTGGTAAGATTCAGGTAAGCAAACCCCATTTTGGGGGGAATATCTGCCCTTCCATGCCCCAAGTTTCTCCCTAGTATATCGGAGGGACTCAGTTAGTGGTTTTGCAGCTAAAAAGACTGTAGAGGAGCTTATGACTTTTTAGAAATCAGGATAAAAGCAGGAAATGACCACGACAACAATAATTGGGATTGAATGCTATTTAAAAAGGAAACAGCTGGTGTTACATTAATAAAAAAAAAAAAAGAAAGAAAGCCATTTTTGTGAATCTCTCTTCTGTCCTCTCATCCCTGGGCATCGATACAATACAGGGTAATTCATTTGGTCATGGTGCTTCTTTTATTTTACATTTTTAGTTTTTGGCTGAGCTACTGAACAGATAAGGAAGCACTTACAATATGCATCAAATCACATTATATGCTTTAATGGGACGTGAATACAAAGTCAAAATCCTATCATCAAAATTAGCAGTGGAGAAAAAAGCTTGAGTTTTGTTTTTGGGGGGGGGTGCTAATGATTTTGGCCAGGATACAGACAGACATAGGTATGTTTTAAAAGAAGAGAAAGAAGCCCTGTGTTTACTCAAAAAGACAATTTTTCTAAAGAAATAAGGCTTCCAGAGTCCAATACATGTTCCAGAGAGGCACCTGCTAGAGTGAACAAAGATCTTCCAATTTGTAACAAGTTTAAAGGATGTGAAAAAGCCGCCTAGAGGAGTCTCACTTCAGACCTGAAGACATACCCAAACTGAAAGTGAAAGGATGAAAAAAAGCTAATCCACACCAACAGAAGCAGGAAAAAAAGCCAAGGTTGTGATATTTATATCAGATAATATTGACTTTAAAACAAAGACTGTCCGAAGAGACACAGAAGGACACTACATACTCATTAAAGGGTTCATAAAACAAGAGTGTGTAACAATCGTGAATGTCTATGCACTCAACATTGGGCAACCTAAATACATAAAGCAAATATCAACTTACCTAAAAGGAGAAAATGAGAGTAAGACAATACTTTAACACACTGTTTACATCAATAGATAGTCTATGCGGAACATCAATAACAAAACAGTGTCTTTGAACGACACGTTAGACAAGATGGATTTAGCAGATTCATGCAGTACATGCCATCCAAAAACAACAGAACACACATTTTTTTTTCCAAATATGCATGGAAAATTGTCCAGGATAGATCACATGATAGGGCACAAAACACGTCTCAATATGTTCAATAAAACTGAAATCATAATGATAGGATTTCATCTTTTTGGACCATAATGATATGAAACTAGAAATTAATCATAAGGAAAAAACTAGAAAAAATACAAACACATGCTGCTAAATAGCCAATGGGTCTATGAAGAAATCAAAGACAAAATAAAGGATGCTAACAAAAAGACAGAAGATCAAAAAGTAATGGGTTCAGGGGCGCCTGGGTGGCTCAGTGGGTTAAGCCACTGCCTTTGGCTCAGGTCATGATCTCAGAGTCGTGGGGTCAAGTCCCACATTGGGCTCTCTGCTCAGCAGGGAGCCTGATTCACTCTCTATCTCTCTCTGCCTGCCTTTCTGTCTACTTGTGATCTCTGCCAAAGAAATAAATAAAATCTTAAAAAAAAAAAAAAAAAGTAATGGGTTCAATCCTGAACACCTAGTTGAAAGTTTTCCATATACATGTAAAAAAGAGCTAAACAATCATTAGGGGCACCCGGCTGGCTTAGGGGGTGAAGCACTTGACTCTCGATTTTGGGGTTGTAAGTTCAAGCCCCATGTTGGTTGCAGAGATTACTTAAAATAAAATCTTTTTAAAAAAGAAAATTAACAATGATTACTTATAAAATAATCTGAAAAACTACCAAATACAGATACTTGAGGTCCATGCAGCTGTTTTCTAAAAGCTTTGTTTTACTGTGAAGTGTGAGGAACCCACACAGGGAAAACCACCTAATCACTATTATCTACAGGGGGGATGTAGGATCTAAGTGTAGCCACTGATTAAGTTCTGCTTCCTTAGTAGAAGAACTGGAGATTAGTCATCAGGATCTACTGTTCGGTCTTGAGTTTGTTACTTAAAAAACTCCATTATTATGTTAATAATAGCTAATATTCATGGAGCTCTTACTGTAGACTGGCACTGTTCTAAGCATTATGCATGTATTACCTCATTTAATCCTTAATGAGAAGGGTGCTATGGTACTCTCATTTAGCGGACGAGACCCTGATCAGGGAAGCAGCCCAAGATCACAGCCAGAGTAGAGGAGTCAGAATTCAAACTTGGATAAGCTGAACATAGAAGCCAATGAAAGAAGTACCATTTTCCATCTTGTGCATGAGCTCATTTGAGTACGTTGGCAGCCATGCGTGTTTGCACTCCTTAACTTATGTTCTCTCTCTCTCTCCTTCCTACTCCTATATATAGGTAGTAGAATCTGTGCAAGACAATCTGTAGGCTATATCGTAGTCAATGATTTGAAAACACTCTCCCAATCTATCATTAACATCAGATTAAAGTCATGAATTTCTCTAAATCTAACAGAATACCTTACACAGAGAATATTTATAAAGTTTGTTGACAATGAAGTTTGATAGGGGAAAAAAAAGGAGTGGGGGGGGGGGAGAAGATGAACTCCATCAGTCATATCCAGAACCCTGCCGTGTGCTTGGCAAGCAGCAGGTGCTAAAACAATGTTGTCTGAAAAATGGCAAAGTGGAAGGTAGGTAAAGAGAGAGGGAGGAAGTGGAATAACAAAAGAAGGAAAGAGGGAGAGGTCAAGAGAGATGGAGGAAGGGAGGGAGGAAAAGGAAGGAAAGAGAGGAGTAGAGAGGAGAGGATGGGAAAGGACAGATGAGTCCATGAGCATATTATCCAAGGATCATAGGCAAGCACCGCCATTCCAAGTCCAATGTCATCGTCAGTTACTGGTCAACAGCAGAGGATCGGCAGGGGTGTGAGGGGTAACAAGCAGGGCATCTTGAGCTCTCAGCCCGGTGCTGAGTTCTCCATCCAGAACCACACCCCAGCGCCCTCTAGCTTCCATCCCTCTGCAGCCACGGGGTCCCAGATTGCTGCAGTTACTTCTCCCTTCTGGAAGGAGAAAAAAAGATCTTGCTTTGGAGAACAACTGCATCCATTCTTGGTCATTTGGATTGGGAAAGAATGACAGTCCTCCCAGCTCCACCCAATAAGCGGGAAGGGGCTTACGATTTTCAGTGTATCTTATCCCCTCACAGCCCTGATGAGTCAATGGATAAGAGATGGTACAGACCCAAAACAAAATCAAGACTCAAGGAGATGTTTTTGTTTTCTGGAAAAGCTTTGTCTCATAGACAGGAGAAAGAAAGAAAGAAGAAAAGGAAGAAGAAAAAAAAGGAAGAAAGAAAGAAAGAGGAAGGAAGAAACCCTTCATCCTCATAGACAAGACTGTATAGGAGTGAGAAGTATGGAATCCTACAGGTATTTGCTCCACCAAAGAGAAGCCTTGGAAAGCCAGAGCAAGGAGCCTGAGTATGAGAGTGCTACCTTCTGAGGCAGAGCTGACAGCAATATCCAGGTCAAGTGGACCTTTCTTTTGAGCTGCTGGATCGAGGTTCACCTGCAGCCACCTCTCTTTTAGTGATGTGTGCCAATACATTCCCTTTATTATTCAGGGCCCGACTCACCTAGTTTTTCTCTCATTTGCAACGCAAAGATCCTGACTGATAGACTCTCTCTGTGAGCCCTGGATAGAGATCTTGCATTCTTACATAAAGACATCAACTCATCAAAGAGTTTTCCTGCGTACTAGGACATAAACGCCTGATGCAATGCAGCACTCTAAAAGGATTCAGAATTTCAAATGACAAATTGAAACCCCAGGCAGAAACCCGATCAGGGGCAAGATGAATGGCTACTCAGATCTGGATTCCATTCTCACTGTACAGGACACATCGACAGGGGCTGACAAGATTTCTTGTCCTTTTTTTTTTCTTTTTTCCTACGCACAGACATCTTATACCCAACTCCTGACACTTCATTTACTAAAAGAACCCATTATAGCTAATCAGTATATTTTATGTTTCTGGTTATCGGTGTTGTCTGTCTGAGATTAAAAACTCTTAGGGAGAAGGAACTGTATCTGCTTAACCCACTTTATAGAGAATGTAAGAGAGAAAAGCTGTGGAAATCTGATCAGAGTTTTCTCATGTGACCACTGCTGATCTTACTACTTCAAGCAGATCCTGAGGCAAGGGTATAAAATTCAAGCCTTACCTTGAACTCCAGTCAACATTTTCCTGGAAGTCTTAAGTTAAAGCCAGGGATTGCTTCTTCCAGAAGCAATAGTAGTGATATTCAGGGTTGAAATTTACAAGACATCTTGGGGTTGAAATCAATTATCCTTGTCTGATGTCATCTACCACTTTTTGGGCAACAGACATTCCCATAACAACACACCCCAACCCATACAAATGACTTATACTCAAGGTACAATTAGAATGCCTTTCTGCTCTCAACAATTAGGATCAGTAAAGAAATTATTAGATTTGGAATTAGACAGTCTGATACCCATCTTTGCTGCTTCTTTCTTGACGGGTGACCTTGGGCAAATTGCTTAACCTTTCAAAATGATCTCTCTCTTATAAATAAAATGTCAATGATAGCATCTGACAAATACTTCTGAGGCTTTGGTTAAAAACTGAACAAGGTACTATAATAGATTGCATTGTAAATAAAAATGTATTTATCCCCTTATCCTTTGCTGAGGTGACAAAATTTGGGGCATCTCCTGGATTCACCCTGTGCATCTTTCTTAACTACTGTTGTTCCATTAGCTTGATGGGTAAAGTAAAACTGATGATATTTAGCAATCCATTTAAGTAGTATTCCAATCGGGGGCACCTGGGTGGCTCAGTGGGTTAAAGCCTCTGCCTTTGGCTCAGGTCATGATCCCAGGTTCCTGGGATCAAGCCCCACATCCGGCTCTCTGCTCAGCAGGGAGCCTGCTTCCTCCTCTCTCTCTCTGCCTGCCTCTCTGCCTACTTGTGATCTCTGTCTGTCAAATAAATAAATAAAATCTTAAAAAAAAAAAAAAGTAGTATTCCAATCGGCCCAGCTTAACACTAACCTCTGAGGTTGGAGGCTAAAATCTATTTTAAAACTTTTATTTTTTTGGTTAGAGTTACAAAATCCATTTCAAAACCCAAGCCACATACAAAAAGGACATGACTTTTTCCTTTAAAAGAACCTCAGGCCTAGGATGATTTATCATTACCCCCTTCATTTAAAATCATCATTTAAAATAAAAGTGCCAAATTTCTCTGGAGCTTGGCAAAGCATATGGCTCAGAATTAAGCTGGGTTATACTATCTTCCTTGTATCTTTTACATCAATAAATATGACTAATGACCTTGAAATCCCAGACCCTCCAACTCTAAATGTAAGTTTAGTCTTTTCCAAAGAAGACAAGAATTGTAGGTAGTATATTGATATTATAGCTCACTATAGAGAGAAAAGTACTGGAGAGAGATTCCAAAGGTCACTCAAGTCACCTGAACCTGGCCAGTCTATTAAACGCCAGCCTTGACGCTGAGAACTAGAGTTGATTTCTGACCCCAACTGTAAGGGAAGACTCAAGGGAGGTGCTTTGTTTTGTTTTTAAGTAAATAGGATTTGAGGGCATCTGGGTGGCTCAGTGGGTTAAGCCTTTGCCTTCTGCTCAGGTCATGATCTCAGGGTCCTGGGATGGAGTTCCGCATCAAGCTCTCTGCTCAGCGGGGAGTCTGCCTCCCCTTTCTCTGCCTGCCTCTCTGCCTACTTGTGATCTCTCTGTCAAATAAATAAAATCTTTTAAAAAATAGGATTTGATTATTTTTATCAATTTTATCAAGGTAAAATCTACATAAAATAAAATTCATCAATTGTATCGTTCCAAGAGTCTTGATCTATATATACTTGTATAATGATGTATATACGATGATGTATATAAAACTACCACCATAATTAAGATATATAGTTACTTTGTGCCTCTTTGTAGAAATGAATGGGACAAGAGGGGCCTGGGTGGCTCAGTCAGTTAAGCATCTGACTCCTGATTTCAGCTCACAGGTCATGATTTCAGGATTCTAGGACTAAGCCCCGGGTCTGACTCCACACTCAGAAGGGAGTCTGCTTCTCCCTCTCCCTCTGCTCCTCCCTGCTGCTCTTGATTTCTTGCACTCCCCCTCTCTCTAATAAATAAATAAAATCTTTTAAAAAGAAAGAAAGAAAGAAAGAAAGAAAGAAAGAAAGAAAGAAAGAAAGAAAGAAAGAAATCCCTGCATAAATGGTCTTTAATTCCCAAGCACCCAAGGCAGTATTAAGGGGTTTCTTTCAGTACTAGCTGGGTCCACCAATGGTCCATGTGACCTGCCAAAGGCCAAAGCAGGATCAAAAAGTGGAAGGGCTGAGGATAAGACGCTGGAGACCCTTGGCGATGACCATGCGTTTCTAGAGATGAAGCCAAAGAATGGCAGGGTCCTCGCAAATCCAAAAGCAAGAGAGAGCCGAATTCTAAAAATGGCTTGACTTTCACTTTACGCAGGAGAGTGATGATGACTACATATTTCGGAACTCAGGTCACCGAATGCTTATACAACATTTTTTTCTGACCAACTCTAATAGCAAACACCAAAGATGGCTCTGAACATCGGAACAAAAGATGGTTTATCCAACATCTCCAAAGCCCTTGCAGCTTCTAGTCTTAAAATGTTAACAATTCGTTTTTCCCTTTAGCCAATTAATTCATAAATGCCCTCTACTAAATGTGCCCATGTTATCATGTGCTTATCAGACATCAGCTCTTAAAAACACCAAGTAATGGGCTTCAATAATTGTTTGCCCCTTTTCCAGTTAAGTGTACACCAAAAACATACAAGAAAGTAATACGAGGCATCCTCTAAATGTCTTAGGGAAAAAAATCCATTTCTCATCCTACTCACTAGGGGAAGAAATAAATAATACTGCATTTAAGTTCAGGCCATGGTGAGTTTTTAATTATTGAATAGGAAATAACGCTATGGGGTTGCTTCCTTTTATCTCACCTTGATGAAGTTGTAATCAATACCCCATATCATTACTAAAAATCTGACTTAAACTATAAATTTACCTAAATGTAAATGAAAACCATAAATCAGGCACAGTTTTATCATAGTCAAAGAAGGCTGTGTAATTATGTATCATTTATTTTCTTCTTATCATTCAGATACACCTTCTCGAGCCAATAGTTGATAGCATCAACAAGTCTACTTTGTACAAAAGTCAAAAGGAGTATGTTGGTAGTTCACAGTACTTAACTTTGAGTATTCTGTGTTTAGGCCTGTGGAGTTCTAGTGATTTTTTTCTTCCAAACAAAAGGTATCCAAAAGGGAAAAAAAGCTCATTCATTTAAGAAGTGTTTATTGAGAACTACTCTGTGCCAGGCACTGGTTTAAAACTCTGCCCTTCATGGGACTCACTGGACATTAGAAAACAGACAATGTGTATTTTCAATGTGACATTTATGATAAAGTGATCTACGAAGAAACAGTTCCATACAGTGCTATGGGATGGAGAGAATAAAACACCAAAGGAGGACTTACTAAGAAGGTGATGCTTGACTTAAGCCTGAAAAATAAGGAAAGACAACCATGGGATGAGTGGGGCAAAGGGAACACATTTCAAGGAAAGACAGCAGCTTGTTCCAAGGCCCAGCAGCTCAAGAGGTCATTGAATTCGGTGCCTCGCAGCACAACACATCTAGGGGGCAGGGTAAAAAATGTAGGCAGGAGTGAGGTGTTCCTCATCAGAAAATTATACATGCTTTCGAATCTGGACATGAGATCTCATTGTGGAGTTATGTGATGATATCAACAGATTTTAAGCAAAGAAGTGAAAAGTATGGCTTTCTGCATTGGGTAGTCTAGAACATGAATGAAAAAGAGGTGGTCTGGAGGCAGGGAGATGGGTTAATTGCCTATTGCAATAGTTCAAGCAAAAGATTATGGGAACCTGAACTAGGAAAGTAAAAGTAGGGTTGGGGAAGAAAAAATGGTTCAGGAAACATTTAAGTAGCCTTTCTGACAGCTCAGTGATTAACAGTACCTTGGGAATAAGGAAAAAGTAGAAGTCTAGGATTATGCTAAGGTTTATAATATGGGTGACAGGTGATTCACTCAGCATATATAAAAACAAAGAGCACTTTTCTGGGAAAATTGGAAAAGTTGCTATTTGTACATATTAAATTTGAGTTGTCCACACAGAGTTGTGTATTGAAAGCAATCTGGATATAGAGCTTAGCGGTAAAATTTTGTGCCAAGAAAAAAAGTGAAAATTAGAAGTGCTTAAAATTGACAAGGCTCTAATATATAAAATATGGAATGATCTCCCATAAACCCATAAAAAAGAAGAAACCAAAATATAAAAGTGAGCAAAGGACAGGAACAGGCAATGAATAAAAAGGAAACCCCCCCAAATCCCTTAAGTATGTGAAGAAATGCTCAACCTCATTAGTAATATGAGATATGAAAATTTAAACAGCAGTAGGGAATTGGGCTGTTGAATAGAAGGGGGCAAAGACAGTATAACCAGAATAACCAACACACGGGCCAATCCTTTTCGTAATCCTGATCTGCTTCACTCCCAGTCTCATCCTCTCCCCTCTTTTTTGGACTCAGGCATAGAGCTGAGTTAACCATATTCATCCTTGAACAATTTTTTTCATCATTTGTCCAGTGGAAGACCCATTTCATTCCATGGCCATCTCTGCCCTCCTCTCTTCCTTTGGAGTCTAAACATCACGATCGCGCTCCTGCTTGCAGGTGGGTTTGATCAAGAGGAGGCATCAGCTGGAGATTGGAGGGTGAGAAAAGAGGGGAGTTGGGGTGTTTATTCCTCCCTGATGAGTTCCATTCCTGTCTGACAGCCCACCTCTCACCACTCCAGACCTTACTAGGTTATGGTTACCCTAAGCCTTTCCTACCTTGACCCTTCAGTCTTGGAGGAACTAACGACTTTCTACAATTCTGTGTCCTGGGATGCCTCTCCAACTCTTCTTATTTTTGATTTCCTTAACTTCATCCATACTTCTGTATTAAGTTATCAGGTTACTATTATTAAACTCTCTTTAGTAAACCCCTTTTCAGGGCACCATCTCTTTTCTGCCTTGACCCTGACTAAATCAGCTATAGAGACTTTCAGGGGAATAACTCCTATGATAAAGGGCTTTTTTCCTCTTTTTTCTTTTATTTTTATACAGGGTCCACTTGAACATATTTGTCTGCTGAAGTAAAAGAATTCCCATCATTCTGTAGCAGAAACAATGTATGGGAGACTAAGTAATTGGATATTAGCTCCGATTACTATCTCTCCCACTACTCTGGTAACATCATGACTGATCTTAGAGACAAAAGAGCACAGATCCAAAGGATGCAGTAAAAACCAAGGTCACTGCAGATCAGTAGATACTTGCATACTTACAGCATTAACACTGTCTGAATTCCAACACCCAGCTGCATATATTCAGGATAAAGCTACAGTACGTACGTATTTCGGAATGGGGATTGGCAACAGATTGCTGTAGACTATATCCTGAAAAATAAGCATTTTCACACATATCATGGGCTATTTCTAATCCCAGCATCCTCGATGGGTCTAGCTGCATGCTTCTTTCTGATCTTTGGTCCTACCCGTAACTTCCTCGGGAAGTCCTTACCTGCCTGTCCCATCTAAGGACCCTGCTCCACATCTGACAATTTACTGCTCCAAGTTCATTTCCTCTGAGCACGTGTTAAAATGTGTATCTATATTTTCTCTTTACTTCTTATTGTCTTCTCCATCAGACTATAAGTTCTCCCACAACAAGGGACCATGTCTAGGACACAAAAGGACTTTAATAAGTATTATTCTTGAGTGAGTAAATGGTGAACAGGGGTGACACAGATAGTCAACAGAAGATAGAAAAGGATGAATTCCCTTCACCACCAGACTTGAGGGTGTTGGGCCTCATGTGGCCTCCCTTGCCGTCAAAACATACTTTTCAGATCTGGATCACTTGCAGTGTGCTCAAGGATGCTGCTAGCGTTGTATGAGGTTGTGAATATCTCCAATGAGAAGGGCTCAAGTCTGCGTGTGTTTGCCTTGTTCTGCACAGCGCTCGGCACACTCCCAAGCACAGATGGGCTCTTCATAAATATTATTGAAGGATGATGACACAGAGGATTATTTAATACTTCTGCATGGGGTGGAGACAGACCTCGGGCCACAGATAGACTTTGAATGTGCTTTCCTTCTCAAATCATTTGAACCAAAACAATTTCAGCAACACAGATTCATCTGCAACTACAAATCAGACACATTCAGAATGACAAAGTTCCAAAAGAATGCCCTTTTCAAGGCTGAAACTGCATTATTCTGGGGAAAATATTCTAGAGTCCTTGTTTCAGTGACACTGTAAGAGCAAAAATTAAAGACACTATAAGTCTCCCCTCAGGGAACAATGATTATCTGGGAACAATGAAATTTGGCCTGAATAATTCATCAGTTTCAAGGGTGCAGGTCCCCAACATCCCCTCCAATCCAAATTCTGGAATCCCAAAATTTAGGCAAGGGCACCATTTAATGTGTCTCAGCTACTCAGTTGTCATCCTTCTGGGTTCTGGCACTTTTGGTCACATTTCAATGATTTTATTCATTTTAAAAAAATGATAATAACCTACAAGGTAAACCATGATCAAGATAAGATTTTGAAGCTGTATTTATTTTACCTAAGAAAGAAGTTCATAAAGTGTCCATCATGAGAATCCACCTGGGAGCTATGCAACAGATAGATCAAATACCCACAGCAAATCACCACGTCAGAGCCCCAGAGGCTTCTGGAGCCCAACCAGCAAGCATGAATAATCCTTTTAAATGGTTACTTAAGTATCAGAACAGGCCCTTTGTGAAATTTCTAAGCAAGGCCTCTGGTTTCCGACTGAAACAGAGTTTTATTGGGAGGGAGGGGACAAAGTGAAACGGGAAACGTCCGGGAGAAAAGAGGACAAATGGTTTTTGTTGTCAGAGTGAAACCTGCCTCTCCTGGCAGGGTTTGGAAAGTTGCTGGCTATCCCCCAGGAGAGTTGGGCAATCTTCTGAAATAGTTTCTCAGGGACCATCTTCACCCAGTGGTAGTTACTACGCAGATGCAATTGTACACTAGAAGACCCAGTTTCAAATCCTGGGTCACCTTCCGATGAGCTGTGCAACCTTGCACAAGTCACTTAACCTCTCTGATACATGGTTTAACATCTTTAAGATGGTGAGAGTCATGCCTCACCAATTACCTGCTAAATTCATGCAAAGATCAAGTGAAATCAAATGCACACAAGGTCTTTCTAAATTATAAAATTCTGTGTAAGTGAAAGGTGTTATTATTAAATAAGCTTCCTAATATTAAGTAACCTACATAGCAATCAGGATCCTATATGACCCTGAGTCCTCAGTGACTAAAGATGGTTCCATTTTTGCCTTGTGATCCACAGTTTTACTAAACCTTTTTTTTTTTTTGCTTTTTTAATGGAAGAACATAAGCAAGAGCAAATGGAAAACAAGTGTGGAATATTACACCGTCCTCTTTGGTGCTGCTAGGCACTGAGGTTGGATTATATCATGAGCTTCTTATCAATATCCCCTGCGGGAGAGAAATAAAGTTGGGGGGCAATCGAAAATATTCTTCCCAGTAGAAGAAGCCAAAGCCAAGTTATAAAAATCAATTGCATTTCTAATTGCTAGGAGCAAACAACTGGAAAATTAAATTTATAAAACTATTCCACTTTTTTTTTTTAAGATTTTATTTATTTATTTGACAGACAGAGATCACAAGTAGGCAGAGAGGCAGGCAGAGAGAGAGGAGGAAGCAGGCTCCCTGCCGAGCGGAGAACCCGATGCGGGGATCTATCCCAGGAACCTGGGATCATGACCTGAGCCAAAGGCAGAGGCTTTAACCCACTGAGCCACCCAGGTGCCCCAAAACTATTCCACTTATGATAGCCTCAGAAACATAGATACTCAGAGATAAATTTAACAAAAATTGTGTGACACCACTACAGTAAGCCACAAAGCATACATAAGAGAAATTAAACTACAAAATATATAAGAGAAAGTAAAGAAAACTAAAATGAAGAGTTAAAACGCATTTGTGAACTGGAGATTTCAATATTACTAAAATGCAATTCTCCCCAAATTATTCTATAGATTTATTCAATCCCAATCAAAACTGTAACAATTGCTAGTCATTGACAAGTTGATTCTAAAGTGTATATAGAAATACAAAAAAGCTAAGATGTATCGTTTTTTTAATTTGACCAAGAAGAAAAAAAACACTTGGGGAATTCACTTGATTTCAATACTTATTTAAAAGTTTAATAATCAAGCATAATCTCAGCCTAAGAATAGGTGTAAAATCAATGAGAGAAAATAGAGAACTCTAAAATAGACCCAAACAGAAATGGTCAACTTATCTTTAACAAAAGTACCAAGAAGAAAGAAAATTATTTTCGATGAACACACACAAAAACTAATTCAAAATCATCATAAACTGAAATGTGAAAATTAAAACTACAACAAACTTAGAAGAAAACATCTTTCTGACCTTTGGCCAAGCAGAAATTTCTCACAGAGGACAAAAAGTATATACTAACTATACAGGAAAATATTAATGAACTAACTTCATCAAAATGTAAAACTTCCGCTCATCAAAAACTTCGACTAACAATATGAAAAGACAAGCAATGGGCAGGGAGAAAATACTTGCAATACGTATATCTAACAAAAGACACTATCCGGAATATTTAATGAACTTCTATAAATCAATAACAAAAGACAAACAACCTAATTTTTTAATTGAGCAAATGCATTATGAACAAATACATAACAAAAAAGATGCACAAATGGATAATAAGCATATGAAAATAAGCTCACTGTCACCAGTTATTATGATGCAAATCTACACCAAAAGGAAAGAAGATTTCAAAGCGCAAAGGCCTCACTTAGCAGGAGACTTGCAAGATATAAAGGTGTACCGGGGACTTTGTTTTAAAAACTGCAGTATCTTTTTTTTTATTTTTTAAGATTTTATTTATTTATTTGACAGACAGATTACAAGTAGGCAGAGAGGCAGGCAGAGAGAGAGGAGGAAGCAGGCTCCCTGCTGAGGAGAGAACCCGATCCAGGACCCTGGGATCATGACCTGAGCAGAAGGCAGAGGCTTTAACCCACTGAGCCACCCAGGTGCCCCCACAGTATCTTTTTGAATGGAGCCTACCCAAAGGGCTTTTCCCCTCATCCTCATCAAAATGGAATCACAAACAGCCAGCCACTGCTAGGAATAGATACCAAAGACTTAAGGAGGTGCAGAGTGAGGTTCACGAGTTGCCTTTCCACCCCACCCCTTTGAATCGTGCTTTTGGTTTCCTTCTTCTAAAAGATCTGCTGCTCAACAAGCTGCTGACACCCAGGGTCTTGACACACTGACAGCTCTCAGAGTCAAGGTGTACAAGAACCCCCAGGATATAAGCATTGTTGGACTGGTTTCTCCAGGGGATACGGAACCACACAATGATTAGAGCATTTCCACTTCATCCCTTTCACCCAGCAAGGGTCAACATCCAAATGCCACTCACACTGTAGGGAGAGTCAGATCAGCAAAAGGGGATGAAGGTCAAGTTGATAACAGGTGAATTTGAGTGTAAACATGCCAAAGGATGGGCTCTCCTTGTTAAAAAAATGGTCAGAAGCTTGAAATGGAATGCCAGTTTCAGCCTTAGTCCCTGAGAATCTTCAGGAGAAAGATCAAGTTCCCATTTATTTTTTATGGTTATGACTTTTTAATCAAATTCTCAACTTTATTTTTCTTTATTATATTAGTCACCAAACACGACATCATTAGTTTTTGATGTAGAGTTCCATGATTCATTGTTGGCATGTAACACCCAGTGCTCCGTGGAATCCGTGCCCTCCTTAATACCCATCACTGGGTTAACCCATCCCCCCAACCCCTCCCCTCTGCAACCCTCAGTTTGTTTCCCAGGGTCCACAGTTTCTCATGGTTCGTCTCCCCTTCTGATTCCCCCCCTTCACTTTTCTCTTCCTTCTCCTAATGTCCTCCATGCTATTCCTTATGTTCCACATATAAGTGAAACCATATGATAACTCCCATTTAAAAGAAAAAAATCAAGACCAATTAAATCTATGTGAGGTTGGAAGGGGAAACCACATGCCGAGAAGAGCAACACCCCAAGTTCCAAAAGCCAAGGGTTGGGGAGCAGGCCTGGGGAGCCCAGCAGTGCTAGTTAGGACTCCTCAGTTGTTGGCTGAGAGCAGAGGTTCTCCGGGGGCAACAGACAAAGACACGCCCTCTATTCTGGCTTGCCTGGAGCATCTGCCCCATCTTCTCCGGTGCCTGCCTGGACAGTGTCTTG
The DNA here is from genome assembly GCF_964662115.1 of Mustela nivalis. Classification (NCBI taxonomy): domain Eukaryota; kingdom Metazoa; phylum Chordata; class Mammalia; order Carnivora; family Mustelidae; genus Mustela; species Mustela nivalis. Next base: position 10,029 of record NW_028133650.1, on the reverse strand, counting down.
CTTCTCATTCGTCTTCTCTCCTGAGACCTGGAGCAGAATGGCTCCGGAGCCCATGCCAGGCTCCACTGCTTGAAGAGCCTCATTTGTGCCCTGCCCCCAGAAGAAGGCCTGGCCAGTGGTCAGCCCACTACCTCACAGGCAGGGGAGAAGAGGGATGGATCCCTCATCCGGCCCTCTCATTCTTCCCGCTGAGGCTCCACTTCCTGGCGGGTGTGGGAGTAAGCATGCAGGGGGAGACTGTGCTGTGGGTCCCTCTCCTCCTCTTCATGGGTCCAGCCTCATCTCCTCGCTTCTGAGGATGGGACCGAGGGCAACAGGAAGCCCAGGGGAGGACTTGAGGCTGGACGGCGTGACCTATGTAGGCTCACCTGGGGAGCTGTCACCTGGAGGCCTGCACAGCCAAGGCTGTCACATCAGCCCCTGAAACTCAGAGTAAGCCCAACAGCTTCTTAAGAGGCCCCTTGTCCCCTCTCTGGGTTCCTATGGATCTTACAGTCCCACCACCGTGTGATGTAATATTGCAGGGTCATGAAGACCATGGACTCTGGGGGTGTTTGGGTGGCTCCGTGAGTTAAGCATCTGACTCTTGATTTCTGCTCTCAGGTCATGATCTCAGGGTCTTGAGATCGAGCCCCGTGTTGGACTCCATACTGACTGTGGAACCTGCATAAGATTCTCTCTCTCCTTCACCCTCTGCCCCTACCCTTGGTCTCTCTCTCTCTCTCACCCCGTCTCTCTAATGCACTGTGGAGCTGGACCATGCACTATGGAGCTAGAATGGCATAGTTAGAATCCCAGTTCAACCCTTGTTAGGCCCTGGTCTTGACCAAGTTATTGAACTTCCCTGTACCTCAGTTCCTTCATCGGTAAAATGGGCCACCTCACAGGGTAGTTATGATGACTACCGAGTTTATGGAATGGGCTTACAGCAGAGCATGGCACAGAATTAGTAAATAAAAATCAGTAAGTACAGGGTACTTGCACAAAAATAGACATATAGATCAACAGAATAGAATAATAAAGAGCTCAGAAATAAATCCATGCTCATATACTCAATCTATGAGAAAAAAGGCAAGAATATATAATGGAGAAAAGATAGTCTCTTCAATAAATGGTGTTGGAAAAACTGGACAGTTCCATGAAAAGAATGGAATCGGACCAGTTTCTTACACCATGCACAAAAATAAGCCCAAAATGAATTAAAAACCTAAATGTGAAGCCTGAAACTATAAAATCCCTAGAAGAAAACACAGGTAGTAATTTCTTGGATGTCAGGCACAGAAACATTTTCCTAGATATGTCTCCTCAAGAGGGAGAAATAACAGAAAAAAAAAAAAAAAGCTCTTACAGAGTGAGGGAAACCACTGACAAAACAAAAAGACAACCTACTGAATGGGAGCAGATATTTACAAATGACATATCCAATGAGGGATTAATATTTAAAATATATAAAATATTTATTCAACTCAACATCATAAAAACACAAATTACCTAATTAAAAGTGGGAAGAGGATCTGAATAGACATTTTTCCAAAGAAGACATCCAGATGGCAACACACACATGAAAAGATGCTCAACTTCACTCATCATCAGGAAAATGCAAATCAAAATCACATGAGATACCACCTCATCCCTCTCAGAATGGCTGGAATAAAAAAGATGAGAAATGACAAGTGTTGGTGAAGATGTGGAGAAAAATGAACCCTCATGGGGTGCCTGGGTGGCTCAGTGGGTTAAAGCCTCTGCCTTCGGCTCCAGGCATGATCCCAGGGTTCTGGGATCGAGCCCCACATCAGGCTCTCTGCTCAGCAGGGAGCCTGCTTCCTCCTCTCTCTCTGCCTGCCTCTCTGCCTACTTGCAATCTCTGTCTGTCAAATAAATAAATAAAATCTTTAAAAAAAAAAAATGAACCCTCATGCACTGTTGATGGGAATGGAAATCGATAAAGCCACTGTGGAAAATAGTATGAAAGGCCCTCAAAATATTAAAAATGCAATTAATACATGATCCAGTAATTCTACTGTGTGTTTATTCAAAGGAAATGAAAATACTAATTTGAAAAGATATACACACCTCGATGTTTACTACAGTTTATTTACAAGAGCAAAGAGCAAAGATATGGAAGCAACCCAAGTATCCATCCATACATGAATGGATAAAGAAGAAATGGTATACATATAAAATGGAATATTACCCAGCTATTAAATATAATGTTAAGTGAAATAAGTAAATCAAAGATAAACAAATACCATATGATTTCACTCAAATGTAGAATTTAAGAAACAAAACCAAAATAAAAGAACAAACAAAAAAACCATACTCTTAAGAACAGAGAACACACTGACAGATACCAACGGGGAAGTGGGGGGCGGGGAGGGTGAAAGAGGTGAAGGGGACCAAGAGGCCATTCATCATGATGGGCACTGAGTAATGTATAGAATTGTTGGATCATATTGTACATACGAAAGTAATATAACAGTATATGGTACTTATACTTCAATATTTAAAAAAGGAAATAATATTTTGCACTCACTAGAATTGCTAAAATAAAAAAGACTGACAAGAAAAAAAAAAAAAAAAGGCACAGCGATCACATGTCCCTCAAGTTCCCACAGCTAAGAAGTGGTACCAAGAATCGAGTTCAGGCCACCTGATTCTCCATGCCCCTCCCCGGCACTATACATGTCTCTAAGTTCCCATACTTCCCACACTTGCCACCAGAGCTGGAGAGAATGAGTGACAGCTAACAACAAAGGCAACACTGACATCAGAAGCCTACCATGAAGTTCTTCAAGGTGACATCCTTGCTTACCTGTCCAGGGCCATGCTGGTGGGCATACTCCTTCCAAACCCTCGAACCCCCATCTGACGGAAATATGGAATGCAAGAGAGGTTGGCAGCAATGATGGCCAGTGAGTCAGAAGGGCTCACGAAGAAGCCATTTCGGCCCAGGATCATATAACGGTCCTGCCAGAAGGAACAGGTGACAAAGATCAGAGAGAGGCATCTGCTGCTAGCTTCCCATTCCCATAATCATCACAAGCTACTCAACCACCATCCTATATTTAAACAACCAAAAACAACTTGAATGAAGCCAAGGAGGGCATGAGAAACCTTCTTGTAAATTCTTGAGTATTGTAGGGCCCAGGACCATGACACAGTTTGGAATGTGTCCCACCTGTTGGAATGCAGATGACTACCTCAAGCGTTAGTAGCCTTCATATACTCATCCCATACCCTCCCTCAAATATAACGGAGAACAAGAATTATTGCTGAAATACCTAGTTTCTTAATGTGGTGGTTTTAACTAAGCCAACCATAAATAAAGATTTATTGCATGAATATTTTTAAAAGTAATAACTTTTTTATAACATAATGCTACCCTGGAACTATGAAAAGTAAAAGCTGTTTAACTGCAATACGGAAGAGCCATTAAAAAGAAGAACAGATGCAGAGCCAGTTAGGGTTCGAATGCCCCATACATATCCGCCAGCCCCATGAATTCTCTGGCTTCCAATGCTTGGCTTATTATCTCATAAAAGGGTCGGCAGGCAGAAAAGTTTCTTACTTACCCCATCAGCATCAAATGCAGCTCCAAATCCATATTCTCCTCCTTTCATAGCTTCCAGAAGGGTTGTTGCATACGTCAAGTTTGGGTCAGGAGGCTGCCCTCCAAAATCTTCCAAGGGGACACAGTTTATTGCAGAATTGGCTGGAGCTCCCAGCTCATCACACAGGACTTTTCTCACATAGGGTCCCATGACTAAAAAGAGATATGCGGCAACATGAGATCTTGGCAGAAACCTCCAAAAATGTTCGGTTCTGTTTAAAACAAGAAAGGTCACTTAATAGCACAGGAAACAAGTTCTACAGGCTTTGTCAAAATGCAACACGGAGTGATACTTACTTCATCTACTACTCACTGAGTGCCCACCATGTGCCAGTTGCAGTGTTGGGCATATAGATGTATTCAATAGTCAGTTGTATAAAATTTTTCTCCAAAACTTTTCTAGTATGTTGCCAGAAAGAAACCAACTACTTAATAATGATCCAATGTGTGTTGCTTTTTATGTATTAAAAAATTTGGCTAAATATATGCAAAAGCACTAAAGGCTCTAGCAATGTTCCCTGAGTCTGCAATCATTTTAACTCTGCCAAGAATATAACTAGAAAATGTAAACAATGGAAGCATGTAAAACTAAGCATATTTTACACAATAAATGCTAAGGAATGGTATTTTCCAGTTGAACATATATTTATGGAGCACCTCATATGGAATTCCTATCTTAAGAATAGAAACATCATATTCAAGCAATGCAAATCACAGTTTTCTAAATTACTGGGCTCCGAATCCAGTAGAGGGATGAGTTAAATCTACAGGTGAGTGATTACAGAAATAAGACTGGTGCTCTGCAATGGAAACTTATGAAATAATTAGATCTGATGGCTTTCAAGAAGAAACAACCACAGGTAAAAGTTTTAAGAAGGAGGTAGCTTTTCTGGAGAGACTTGAAGAAAGAAAGAATATAAAATTGATAGGACGCCTGGGTGTCTCAGTGAGTTAACCCTCTGCCTTCGACTCAGATCATGATCCCAGGGTCCTGGGATTGAGTCCCCACATGGGGCTCTCTGCTCAGCGGGGAGGCCTGCTTCCTCCCCCTCTCTGCGTGCTTCTCTGACTACTTGCGATCTCTCTCTCTGTCAAATAAATAAATAAAATCCTTTTTAAAAAAGAATATAAAATTGATAGAGATGGGGGATAGGAATGCCATTCAAATGGAAAGGACATTATGAACAAGGGAATGGAGCCTGAGGTAGAATGTATAGAGCACATTTGGGGAATGCATAAATCCTGTTAGCTGAAATATATATAAAACATTTTTTTCTAATTAATTTCCACTAACCCAACCCTCAAATAGTGAACATCTTTTGACTTTGCCTGTCCAGCAGAGCCCCGTATTGGGGCTCTCTGCTGAGCAGGAAGCCTCCTTCCTTCTCTCTCTCTCTGCCTGCCTCTCTGCCTGCTTGTGATCTCTCTCTGTCAAATAAATAAATAAAATCTTTAAAAAAAAAAAAGAAAAAAAAGAAAGAGAAACTGTCTTCCCTCAAGGCCAGTTAATGGGGAAGAACCTAAAAATCCCTTTCTGGGGAATATAATCATCCCAATAAGAAAGAACAAAACAAGCCAACAGATAACGTCAAAATAAAGCCCATGGAGGATGAGCTCCACACATGTGTTCAGATCTCCCAACAAAATTATTGTTGCCTCATTCTTAAATGTGCCAGGCAGCCAAAGATCACTAAACTTTTGAAAAGGGCAATTAACATGAGATCAAAACAAAAAGAGTAAAGAGCAACTTAGAAGAGACAGAAACTATACAGGGAGAAGAAAACTCTTAAATATAGATCAGGAACATTTTTTAAGTCAACTTTTTAATTATATAATACAATTATCATAATCATTGGATATTAAATATTTATAAATATAAAGGTCTATTAAAAAATCTTTCTTTTTAAAGATTTTATGTATTTATTTGAGAGTAGGTGAGAGAGAGGGAGAGAAAGCCAGGGGAAAGGCAGAAGGAGAAGCAATTTCCCTTATGAACCCTGGGACTATGACCTGAGCCCAAGTCAAATGCTTAACCGATTGAGACACCCATAAAAAACAATCTTACTATTATATCCTTGAAATAAAATACAAATGATAGGAGAGAGGCAAGATGGCAGAGTAGTAGCAGACTGAAATGACATCAGATCCCAGGAGTTCAGCTAGATAGGAATCAAACCATTCCAAAGACCTACAAACTCATTAAGAGCTCAAAGAGAAGAAAAGCAGCAATTCTAAGAACAGAAAATAGACCACTTTCTGAAAGGTAGGACATGCGGAGAAGTAAATCCGAAGAGATGAGGAGAGAGACTGCAGGGGAAAGGAGCAGCTCCCGGCAAGTGGTAGAGCAGCAGAGCATAAAATCAGAACAATTAGAAGTCTGCTCCACTGAAGGACATGGTTCTAGAGGCTAAGCGGGGGTGGAGCCCTCAAGGGGACAGTGTGGTCTCAGGCCCAGTGGGGTCACAGAAAGATTGGGGGTGTCTGAGTGTGGAAGAGCTTGCAGGTATTAAGCAGGGAAGTTGACTACATAGACGGAGCTGAGGAGAGGGCTTGCAGCTTGGGGTTACCTTAAACCATGATCTGAGGCACAGTTGGGCAATTGCTCTTCAAGTAGGGACCCCACAAGTGGCATATCCAGGGAGACTCACCTGTCTGCTCCGGGAGGAGCAGTGCAAGAGCAATCTGCTGGGTTTGAAGACTCCAAATGGGACCAAGCGCAAGAGACAGAAACACTCAGTCACAGGTAGGGTCAGCTTAGAGCGCAGCCTGAGACCAGGGAGATGGGAGTGACGGACTGCTTTTCTCTGAGGGCACACTGAGGAGTGCAGTCCCGAGCTCTCGGCTCCTCTGAGCTGGAGATTGGGAGGCCGCCATTTTCATTCCTGTCCTCCAAAGCTCTACAGAAAGCATTCAGGGAACAAAAGCTCCTGAGCATGAACCTGAGCAGATGACTTAGCCAAGCCCCTGGCAAGGGCAGTGCAATTCCACCTCAGACAAAGACATTTGAGAATCACTGCAACAGGCCCCTACTCCAGAAGATCAGCAAGAACATTCTGCCAAGACCAAGTTTACTGATCAATGAGAACTGCGGAACTCCAGAGCTAGAGGAAAGTGACACAAAATTCATGGCTTTTTACCCATGATCCTTTACTCTTGCAAAGTTAAGTTTTTTTTTTAATTTTATTTTTTTCTTATTCTATTTTCTTAATGTTTCTTTCCTCGTTCCTTTTTTAACCTTTTCTAACTAGTTTATATTAATAATACCTTTCCTAAAAAGTTTTTTTAAACCTTCATTTTTATAGTCATATTTTATCACTTCGCTGTATTTAACCTTATTTGTGTGTGTGTCTGTATATATATATATATATATATATATATATTTCTAAAAATTTTGGGATACAATTTCTTCTAATAGCTCAAAATATACTCTAGTCTAGTACATGACTTTGTTTTAGTCTCCAGCCTGAGCACATTCCCTGCTCTTTTTTTTTCTTTTTCCAACCAACTTATCAATTCCTATTTTAATTTTTTTTTAATTTTCATCTTAACAATCATCATGTTTACCCTTCTTTTACTATATATACAAGTTTTTCTTCCATTAGAATTTTGGGAGATAGTTTCTTGTAAGACCAAAATACACCCAAAATCAAGTCAGTGGCTCTGTTCTATTCACCAGTCTAATATATATGTATAATTTTTTATTTTATATATTGTTTCTTTCTTTTTTCCCCCCTTTCTTCTCCTGATTTGGATCTCTTCTGATTTGATTAGCATACATTTTTCTGGGGTCCTTGCCACACTTTTAGTATTTTCTCTCATTCATATATTCTTATCTGGATAAAATGACAAGGTGGAAAAACTCAGCACAAAAAAAAAAAAAAAAAAAGAACAAGAGGCAGTACCGAAGGCCAGAGACCTAATCAACACAGACATTGGTAATATGTCAGAACTAGAGTTCAGAATGACGATTCTCAAGGTGCTAGCTGTGCTCGAAAAAGGCATGGAAGATATTAGAGAAACACTTTCTGGAGAAATAAAAGAACTAAAATCTAACCAAGTTAAAATAAAAAAGCTATTAAAGGGGTGCAATCAAAACTGGAGGCTCTTACTGCTAGGATAAATAAGGCAGAAGAGAGAATTAGTGATATAGAAGACCAAATGATGGAGAATAAAGAAGCTAAGCAAAAGAAAGACACACAACTGCTGGACCACAAGGGAAGAATTTGAGAGATAAAAGATAGCATAAGATGAAACACTATTAGAATAGTTGGGATTCCAGAAGAGAAGAAAGAGACAGAGGGTCAGAAGGTATATTGAAGTTAATTATAGTAGAGAATTTCCTTAATATGGCAAAGGAAACAAGCATCAAACTCCAGGAGGCACAGAAAAACCCCCTCAAAATCAATAAAAATAGGTCCACACCCTGTCTGTCATCTAATAGTAAAACTTACAAGTCTTAGTGACAAAGACAAAATTCTGAAAGCAGCTCAGGACAAGAAGTCTGTAACATACAGTGGTAAAAATATTAGATTGGCAGCAGACTTATCCACGGAGGCCTGGCAGGCCAGAAAGAACAGGCATGATATATTCAGGGCACTAAACTAGAAAAATATATAGCCAAGAATACTATATCCAGCTAGGCTATCACTGAAAATAAAAGGAGAGATAAAAATCATTCAGGACAGGGGTGCCTGGATGGCTCAGTGGGTTAAGTCCTCTGCCTTCGGCTCAGGTCATGATCTCAGGGTCTTGGGATCAAGCACCACATCGGGCTCTCTGCTCAGCAGGGAGGCTTCTTCCCCTCTCTCTTGGCCTGCCTCTCTGCCTACTTATGATCTCTCTCACTCTGTGCCAAATAAATAAATAAATAAATAAAATCTTAAAAAAAAAAATAAAAAAGCTTCCAGGACAAACAAAAACTAAAAGAATTTGCAAACACCAAATCAGCCCTACGGGAAATATTGAAAGGGGTCCTCTAAGCAAAGAGAGAGCCTAAAAGTAGTAGACTGGAAAGGAACAGAAACAATATAGAGTAACAGGCAACACAATGGCACTACTTTAATAGTTACCCTGAATGTAAATGGGCTAAATGACCCCAATCAAAACACACATGGTATCAGAATGGATAAAAAACAAAAACCCATCAACATGCTATCTACAAGAAACTCAATTTAGACCCAAACTCATTTAGACCCAAAGACACCTCCAGATTTAAAGTGAGGGGGTGGAAAACAATTTGCCATGCTAATGGACATCAAAAGAAAGGTGGGGTGGCAATCCTTATATCAGATCAATTAGATTTTAAGCCAAAGACTATAATAAGAGATGAGGAAGGACACTATATCATACTTAAAGGGCTGTCCAACAAGGAGATCTAACAATTTTAAATATCTATGCCCCTAACATGGGAGCAGCCAACTATATAAACCAGTTAATAACAAAATCCAAGAAACACATCAACAATAATACATTAATAGTAGGGGTCTTGGGCGCCTGGGTGGCTCAGTGGGTTAAGCCGCTGCCTTCGGCTCAGGTCATGATCTCAGGGTCCTGGGATTGAGTCCCACATCGGGCTCTCTGCTCAGCAGGGAGCCTGCTCCCCTCCCTCTCTCTCTCTCTGCCAGCCTCTCTACCTACCTGTGATCTCTCTCTGTCAAATAAATAAATAAAATCTTTAAAAAAATAAAAAAGAAAAAAAGAAATATAGGGGTCTTAAAAAACCCCCTCACTGAAATGGACAGATCATCCAAGCAAAAGATCAACAAGGAAAAAAAGGCCTTAAATGACACACTGGAACAGATGGACATCACAGATATATTCAGAACATTTCATCCCAAAGCAACAGAATACACATTCTTCTCTGGTGTACATGGAACATTCTCCAGAATAGATCACATCCTGCAGGGGTCACAAATCAGGTCTCAACCGGTACCAAAAGATTGGGATCACTCCCTGCATATTTTCAGACCACAATGCTCTGAAGCTAGAACTCAATCACAAGAGGAAATTTGGAAAGAACCCAAATACATGGAGACTAAACAGCATCCTTCTAAAGAATGAATGGTTCAACCAGGAAATTAAAGAAGAATTGAAAAAATTCATGAAACAAATGATAATGAAAACACAACGTTTCAAAATCTGTGGGACACAGCAAAGGCAGTCCTGAGAGGAAAATATATAGCAATACAAGCCTTTCTCAAGAAACAAGAAAGGTCTCAAATACACAACCTAACCCTACACCTAAAGGAGCTGGAGAAAGAACAACAAAGAAAGCCTAAACCCAGAAAGAGAAGAGAAATAATCAAGATCAGAGCAGAAATCAATGAAATAGAAGCCAAAGAAACAATAGAATAAATCAACACAACTAGGAGCTGGTTCTTTGAAAGAATTAATAAGACTGATAAACCCCTGGCCAGACT
>NW_028133651.1:0-29209 GCF_964662115.1 Mustela nivalis | reverse complement strand
GTTTGTCTTCCTGTGGGTGAGAAAGTCCTTTCTCAGCATCTTTTCCTTATGGGTCAGTCCTGACTAAGGGATGGAAATTTCATTATCTAGCAGAAATGTTAGGACATGGATGTATTGTGCTGTCTGTGTCCTCATCTCCTAGTGTTCAATTCACTAGTTAGGGGATTAAGGCTCTGTGTACCTTGTTTTAACTTAAACACATTTACGAAGTCTTCAAGCGAGTGACATTCTGCATAATAGCTTAGCCTTATGGAAGATCCCTGGAGAGCATTCCTTGTCATCATGAGTTAACGCTACCTGATGTGGTAATGGGCATAGCCATGTTAACCAAGTATCTTCAATCAAAAGAAAGTACGGCCTATAGGGATGCCCTGCAATGCCTACTTGAGCAGAACTGTGGATTGAGTTGCAATACCCTTGCAAATGGTAGTGGATAAAGAAGGTGTGGTCCATCTTGGCAACAGAGTATTCCTCAGGGTGGATGAACCCCTGGTACTTGCATTGATATGAATGCCAGAGGACTGGATTATGCAAAACAAAAAAGGCAAGCCAACTAAGGGAATTATCATATATTTTCCTTCCTATGTGCCCCAGGAAGAATACCATGGAAGGAAAGAAGTGAAAACTGAAGGAGATGAAGTCACAGAAAGAGAGAAACCAGGAGTGACTCCTGACTCTGAGAACCAAGCTGAGAGTTACATAAAAGAGGGACATGCAGGGAATGAGGGAACTGGCTAATGCGTGTTGAGGAGTTGTGGCATATATCATGATGAGCACTAGGTCGTATATGGAACTAAAACATCCGTGAATACTCTGTCAAAAACGTATCATGGTGGATAGGCCTTCTATTTCAACATAAAAAATTAAAATAAAAACAAACTGGTCTTTTCTAAAGCAGGTGAAGACAGAGAAAAGGAAAGAATTGCATTTTTATTATCTTTCCTTATTGAAATGTCATGGAATTTGTTTCCTAAAATGTCCTTATCTGAATTAGGTCTTTATACTTGTAAATTAGAGTCTACCCACCTCCTCCATTTCTGGAATCGATGAGAAGAAAATACATTTCCTTCATTAAATGTCTAAAAGAGTTGACCAGAAAAATGATTTGGACCTGGCCTTCTGTCTTTTGGGAGGTGTTTAATTACTACTTCAAACACCTTGGTCTTGACTAGAGAGCTCGATTTTGTAGGCTTTATACCTAAACGAGGGAATTGATATGTTTCTTAGAATTTATCCTATTTTTGGATTTGCTGGCATAATTGTGTAAAGGTTTCTTTTAGGAAATTTTTTATCCTATCTATAAATTGTCATTTTTTCTCATACTTTCAGCTGTATGCTTGTCTCCCTGTTTTATCCAGGTATTGCCTCCTCCAGTTTGTTAAAGTTTTCTAAACTGATGTGTGAGTTCTCCTGAATTTTTCCTATTAGTTTGTTTATATTTCTTTTATTTTGATGATCATATGCATTATTTTAATTCTCCTGCTAACTTTTATTCTTATAACTCTTAAGTTTTCTGTTAACTTTAACTTCTGTTAACTGTTAATTTTCTGTTAATTTCTTTTAACTTATTTGTGTCTTGAAGCCATAAAATCTCTCTTTCTACCAAAAGCACAGTTTGGCTCTCCACTCCTTGCCAGTTGCATAACCTAGGACTTCCTAATTCCTTCACTTTATATTAGAAGGTATCTTTGTGTGTATCTTTATCGTTGAAGGAAATCTCTTATGGGCAACATAAGGTCGAGCTTGTTTAGTTTCCGTTCTTTTCATATTGACATTTTTTCCTTTTTTTAAATTTTTCTATCCAGTCCAACAGTCTGTTTATAGTGATAGGAGAATTTTATACTCAATACTTGAAGTAATTATTGATAGGTTAGGAGTTATCTTTCTCATTTTGGTTGATTTCTAACTTGGAGTCCTAATGTAACTTTCCACATTATGATATTTTCTTTGGGGTGTGCTTCCTTTAGTGTGATTCCTCACTTCCGCCCCATCTTTCGTGTGTCTCGTGTGTGTGTGTGTGTGTGTGTGTGTGTGTTTTATATAACACTTATAATGAAATTTCAAGAGATAAGAAATTGGTCTTTTATGAATAGCAATTCAATTTGATATGATTTGAAAACTCACATTCCATTACTCAGCCACATTTTCTACAAAGAATGTCTCATTTAGTCCTCTTTTATAAACACATATTCTCACTAACTGGTCTTCAAACATACAAAGAAAAAATTGTCTGACTGATTAGAGGCGTATTGTTTGTCCCTTTTTCCTATTCTTTTTCACATGTTTCTTGACTACCATGAGAGAGTGAAATTGTGTGTTATTTCCCTTTCTGACAAGGATAGATGTGACGTAGCCCAGTGCTCTCCACAATTCTGCCATATGAGGCAAGGGGCAAGAATTTATTCTTGTATGGCTGGGTAAGAGTTTGCAGTGTCTTCGGAGGACAGTGAGATGGTAGTAGTGGCTGGGAACTCAAGCTTTTCTTCATGCTTGAACAAAACTGGGAGATTACCACATCAAGAGCAACATGGCAGTAAATGACCTGAAGGGACAAACAAAACTCCACAGCAAAAGAGAAAAGAAGTAGCAGAGACTATTGGTGAAGTTGAAGACATGGATTTGGGAAGACATGGGCAGTTGGTGCTTCAGAAAAAAGTGAGCCAATGTGAAAGAAAATGGCACAGGAGACAGGAGCACACTGAGAAGTCACAAGGAGCATGGTTCCTGAAACCATTGGCTGTGACCAACAAAGGGTCTGAATGGCATGAGTTCTTGCCAACAATGAGTCTTGAGTCCTGGAGATTTAAGATCAGCAGACTTGCAGACATAGGCTCAAGAGAACACTGAGTTTCTCCTGGAGAAAACACCAACAAGCAGCCAGGTGAAGACAGCCTAGAAACCATGATCAAAGACAGTACCAGGAGACACAGTGGGAAGATAGTGGCTTCTGGCAGTGCATCCGTGATAGGCAATGTGCATGGAGATGACTTTATGGTGGCAAAATAAATTTTGGGCTTTCTCACGAGCAATATCAAGACTGACCTACTGTCCAAAGATAGGGTGATGAGGACTTTAGGTGCCTAACCTGCAAACACGAAGTCGTAACTGTGGAACTCTGGGGGGACTGCCTTCCTCAGTCCATGTTGCTTAGTCCCAGGAGAACAGAGTCTCCTGTAGGGAACTAGAAAAAAGCCCTGCCCACATGCTCTTTCCTGACCACAGCATTCTGCAGCCATCAGTTCTGATGAGTTGGTTCAACATCTTCTTTCACAGGTACACCAGAGCCCACCACGCTAAACCTCACCCTATTTTGCTCAGGCGTGAGAGCCTCTGAAGGAGACTGCCGTCAAGGACAGGGGACAGCCACAACACAACAGCAGAGGGCATGCATACCACAGACCCGCTAGACTGCCTCAAGGGCCAGTCTTGAGCAATCTATGATCCATTTTCCAAAAGAAATTACCCTCAGTGTAAAAAACAGAATGGGCTTTTCGAATTCAGAGAAGAAGTCAGAGACCTAGATCCAGTGCAAAGATGAAACAATCAATTGATGCCGAGGAAAAAGGACAAGAAATGATCTTGGCCAGACCATCAGAGTGAAACCTCTACATATAACACGCCCGATGGAGGATTGAAAGCAGCAGCCAAAATACTCCCTGTACATCAGAAAACACAGAAGATATCAGGGAGTCTCGAATCACAGAGTTAAAACTGATAAAAATAAAAGAAAATAAAGTGTTCCTGGTGAAAAGATTGGTAACAGATTGGATGCAAAGTCCAGCAGTCTGGTAGAATCAGAGGATCCAATGAGTGACCTGGAAGAAAAAGAGTAGAAAACAAGGAAGCAAATCCAAAGAGAGAATAAAGAATGATGGACCATGACAATGAGCTTAGGGAAATCATTGACTCCAAGTAATAGCAAGAGGTGCTTATGTGAGGAGACCTAGGAGAGAAAGAAAAAAGAGGGCCAAACTTTTCTTTGTGAAATAAGAGCTGAAAATGTCCCTCATCTTGGAGCAAAAATGGAGAACTGTATTTGGAGATAGGAAGGATTTCAATCACCATCAACAGAAAAAGGGCAACACAAGATATAGTGCCAAACCCCTTCAAAAGTTCGCAATGAATGTATTCTCTTTAAGAAAATATCCATGGAAGAGAAATGTCTTCATAGTCAAGTCACTGACTTCAAGTTGACAAGCAATACCAGCTCTTGAAGCAGTTCAGATAGAGCAAGCAACACCAGCCCAATCAAAAACCCGTATCCCATGCATTTCTGAACAGTGAGAGAGTCGTGGTTCTTTTCTAGAACTAGGAGGTATTAGGAAGACAAAGTTTGGGTCCCAGGGTGTGTTCATCAGTTCAAAGGCAGCCTTTAGCTCAACTCATGACCCCAGGATCATGGCATCAACAATGGTCTCAGATTCCCTGCTCTGGGAAAAGTCTGCTTCTCCCTCTCCAGCTGCACCCCCTGACTGTTATCTCTGTCTCTCTGTCGAAAGTGCATGTGGATCATTTGCCAAAAAACACACACACACACACACACACACACACACACACACAAAGAGTTTACAAGGATTTACTGGGGCCAGAGGATTTTTTTTTTTTTTTTTGGACCTAAGTCCCTATAGAATGCAGCCAGGTACAGAGTACCTCCAACCATCCTAAAATGCCAGACCTTCGCTATGTGATCCCTTATTAATTCTATTGTTCTTCCTGTATCTCCTCACCAACCTGTACCATCAGCTGTCTGTCCCGCTGTAATGGCCCTTTGTTGTCACATTGTTCAACCTGTCTTGGTTTCATTAGAACATTCCTGTCTTCCGCATGAAGCATTGTTTGGTTATCAAATAAAACCATTTCAGAGATGGTCATGAGAGGGTTAAGGCAAGTTTGTGCTACCACATCTCCATTCAGTTCCCCAGAGGGTAGTTGCACCACCCTGTTGGAATCCTCAAGGATCCTCGACATTCGAATCATGTTCAATGATGACATTTGGAGATACATGTTGACATTCTAAAATGGGCATGAAAGTCTTTCAGATGGCTTCACTTGGGCTATGGGCTTTTTGCAACATGATCCATGCTTACTCATGTGGACCCCAAGTACATGCGTCTGTTCTGTGCCTCACGTTATAGGTTGTAAAATCCGCCTTTGGTGCTTGGTCAGTTATGAAGATTAAAAGACTCTTTTGGCATGATTTCTTGAGACGTTACAGTACTGGAGTCCTTGCTTTTGAAGACTCCAGATATGTCTTTGGAATGGTTTTGTGTGTTCCCTTTCAGCTTTTTTTGGGTGGCCCTTTTCTTGGCCAGAAGCACCCTTATTGGCTGGGAGGACCATACGTATGTGTGGTGCGTGGTGTTCCTCCCCTGATGCTTTGTTTGAGGCCTGTTTCTTTCTTGGCATTTTGTGGGTAGGATGGAATTTTGGGTTCTTGCCTTTATCCAGAGTCTAGATGGATGGTGCTGACAGTCATGACCAAAGAATACATATTTGGCAAAAGAGAATGAGACACCAATTTGCTTTGCAAACTGCGTTGGTGAGAGACCCAGGCTGCTCCAGCAGTTGGGGAGGGCATGGGATCCTCTTGGCCCACCCATGACTACTCCTGCCAAGTGTAGTGTTCAGGCATGGCTATGACCTCAAAGCTTTGTGACATCATAAAATCTGGCTTCACTGAACCACCATTCCCTTTCTCATGACCTATGCATCCTATGACTTTGGGAGACGCCCATGGAAGGACAGAAAAAGAGCTCTCTAAGACTGATCAAGAACTCAGGTTGTCTTGTGTTAATTTCCCACTTCCCCTTTCTAGACAAAGATAAAAGAAAATGACAATCGGTATACCATCATTTGGGCCAACATTTATACAGAGATGGCAAGGTTTCCCTATTTCCACTGCAATTTCTACAGATCTCAGTAAACAATGAGGCCTCTTGGATATCATCAGATCTCTGTGGTGTTTGTCATCCTGTGGTGAGAGAGTCCTTTCTCATTGTCTTTTCACTATGGGTCAGTGAGGATTAAGGTATGGAAAGTCCGTTTTCAAAAAAAAAAAATGTTAGGGCATGGATGTATTGTGCTTTCTGTGTCCTCGTCTCCTACTGTTCTGAAACACCTGTCATTAGGGTTAGGGCTCTGTCTACTTGATTTTACTTAAACACCTTTGCAAAGGCTTCAAGGAGAGTGACATTCTACATGAGAGCTAATGCTGAAGGAAGAGCCCTGCACAGCACCCCTTGTCCTCATTAGGTAACTTGAATTGATGTGGTAATGGGTATAGATATTTTGATCAAGTCCTTTCAATAAGAGGAAAAGGAATGGCCTATATCAATGTCCTGCCATGCCCACTGGAGCAGAACTGTGGATTGACTGGCAATACCCTTGCAAAGACTAGAGGATAAAGAAAGTGTGGTTAATATTGGCAACAGAGTATTCCTCAGTCATCAGAGAGGATGAATCCCTGGTACCTGCATTGACAGGAATGATACAGAAAAGGGTGATTCAAAATGAAAAAGGCAAGCAGACAAAGGGCAATATCATATGACTTCCCCTCTGTGTGCCTCATGAGGAATACCATGGCCCTGAGTAAAGGAAGGGTAATACCTTGGTTCTTAGTAAAGAAAGGGAACATTGAAGGGGAAGAAATTAGAGAAGGAGGCAAATGGATATCACTCCTGAGTGACTCAGCACTCTTTGAAACTAGCTTAGGGTTACAGAAAAGAGAGACATGAAGGGGATGAGGGAACTGGTTAATGGGTTTTGAGAACTTGTGCCATATATTAAGATGGGCACTAGGTCGTATATAGAGCTAAAGTATCAGTGAATGCTCTGTCAAAAACAAATGATGGATGATAGACTGGCTTCCTCTACATATCAAAAACTTAAAATAAATACAAACTGGCCCTTGCAAAACCAGATGAAGACAGACAGAGAAGAGGACAGAATTATTTATTTATTATCTTTACTTATTAAAATGGCATGGAATTTGTTTCTTATAATGTCCTTATCTGAATTAGGTCCTTATACTTGTACATCTGCATTTTCCCACATCCTCCATTTCTGGAATCAATGAGAAGAAACAACATTGACTTTATTAAATATCTAGAAATGACCAGGAAAATGATTTGGACCTGGCCTTCTGTGTATTGGGAGGTGTATAATTTCTGCTTCAAACGCTTTGTCACTAGTAGAGAGCTCAGATTTTGTAGGTTTCCTGACCTAATCTTGGAATTTGATATGTGTCTTGGAATAAATCCTTTTCTCTCAGTTCTTGGATTTGCCAGCATAAATCTGTATAGAAGTCTTTTAGATTTTTTTTTTTCCTTTCTATTAGTTGTCATGTGGTCTCATTCTTTCAGCTGTATGCTTGTCTCCCAGTTTTTTCCAGGTAATGGCTCCTCCAGTTTGTTAAAGTTTTCTAAACTGACCTGTGAGTTCTCCTGAATTTTTCGTATTGATTTGTTTGTATTTCTTTTATTTTGATGATCATATGCATTATTTTCTTTTTCCTGTTATCTTAGAGATTGATTCTTCTTTTTTAGTTTTTATGGCCTCATGTTAGGTTCATTTTTTTTCAGTGTTTTGAATTTTTGGAAGTACACTCATTTAATCCTATATTCTTTCCCCATAAAATATTTTGGCATCATCTTATAAGTTTCTTGAATTTTCTTTGTTCAAGGTACTTTCTGATTTTCCTTTTGATTTTCTTTCTTTGATTCATTGCTAGTTCTCGAGTGTGTACTGTTATCCACCTATTAGTGTCTGTCTGATTCATAAGTGACTTTTTTTCTTTTTTCTTACCTTCGTGTTCATAAGTTTATAAAATAGTAATTGAAATGTCTTCTATTAATGACGACTAGATTTGGACTCTAGCACAGGATTTGTGATAGACAATGTAAGGTATGACCTTGGAAAAAACTTCCTTAAGGTCCTCAGAGACTCAATCTTATGCATGTTTCCCCAAAGTTCAGTTGGTCTAGAGAGCCCATGATGACGTCTTTTATTCCTTAGCATCTTCCATCTGGATGATCTGTCCTGTGCTGTAAGTGGATATCATAGTCCCAACAATATTGGACTGTGGTCTCCATTCCATTCTGATAATATGCTTCCAACATTTAGATACAGCCAGGAAGGTGGTGTATACATTGCAATTCATCCACGTTTCTGATGTTTTGATGCTCCATCAAGACAAAACACCTTCCCGTAATCTTTTGTCTCTCAAAGCTATAAAATCTATCTCCCATAGGCACAATTACTTTGGCTCTCTTCTCGTTGCCAATAGCATAATCTTTGTCTTCCCAAATCCTTCATTTTCAATCTATGTGTATCTTTATAGTGGAAGGTAATTTGCTATGGTTAACATAAGGTTGAGCTCACTTTGTTTTTGTTCTTTCTGGTAAACTTCTTGGCCTTTTTTTATTTTCTTCTAAATTTTCATTCAGTCCAACAATGTTTTTGTAGTGATAGGAGACTTTAGTCCTGTATACCTGAACTACTTATTGATAATGAAGGAGTTATATTTTCCATTTTGTTTGGTTTGTGACTTAGATTCTCTGTTCCTTTCCCCTTTATGGTATTTTCTTTGAGGCTTGCTTCCTTTAGTGCGATTCATCACTTCCTCCCCATCTGTTTGTGTCTTATCTCTCTGTGTGTGAGTGTGTGTGTGTGTGTGTGTGTGTGTGTGTGTGTGTTGTCAGCGTGCATTGCACATAACACTTATTTTTTGTTAATTTCTTTTTTTTTCTTTATTTTATTCATTGTTTTTGCACCACACCCAGTGATCTATGCAATCTATGCCCTCTCCCATTCCCACCAGCTGGATCTCCCAACCTCCAAACCACCACCTCTTAAAACCCTCAGATTGTTTTTCAGATTCTATAGTCTCTCATGATTCTCTATACTCCTTCTAATTTTCCTCAACTTCCTTCTCCTTTTGATTACCCCTTATCCTCCATGTTATTTGTTATGCTCCACAAGTAAATGAAACCATATGATAATTGACTCTCTCTGCTTGATTTATTTCACTCAGTATAATCTCTTCCAGTCCCTTCCATTTTGCTACAAAAGTTGGGTATTCGTCCTTTCCGATGGAGGCATAATACTCTATAGTCTATATGGACCACATCTTCCTTATCCATTCGTCCATTGAAGGCATCTTGGTTCATTCCACAGTTTGACAACAATGAACATTGCTGCTATAAACAGTGGGTACAGATGGCCCTTCTTTTTACTATATCTGTAGCATTGGTGTAAATACCCACTAGTGCAATTGCAAGGTCATAGGGAAGCTCTATTTTTAATTTCTTGAGGAACCTCCAACTGTTTCCAAAGCAGCTTCACCAACTTGCATTCCCACCAACAGTGGAAGAGGGTTCCCCTTTCTCCACATCCTCTCCCACACATGTTGTTTCCTGTCTTGCTAATTTTGGCCATTCTAAATGATGTGGTGGTATCTCATTGTGGTTTTCATTTGAATCTCCCTGATGGCTAGTGATGATGAACATTTTTTCATGTGTCTGATAGACATTTGTAGGTCTTAGAGAAGAGTCTGTTCATATCTTCTGCCCATTTTTTAATATGATTATCTGTTTTGTGTGTGTTCAGTTTGAGGAGTTCATTATAAATCCTGGATATCAACCTATTGTCTGTACTGTCATTTGCAAATATCTTCTCCCATTCCGTGGGTTGCCTCTTTGTTTTGTTGACTGTTTCCTTTGCTGTGCAGTAGCTTTTGATTTTGATAAAGCCCAAAGTTCATTTTTTCTCTTTTTTTCCTTGCAGCCATATATAGAAAGATGTTGCTGTGGCGGATATCAAAGAAATCTCTGCCTATCTTCTCCTCTAAGATTCTGATGGATACCTGTCTCATGCTGAAGTCTTTATCAATTTTGAGTTATGTTTGTGTAGGGTGTAAGAGAATGGTCGAGTTTTATTCTTCTACATATAGCTGTCCAGTGTACCCATCACTACTTATTGAAGAGACTTTCTTCCACTGTATATTTTTTTCCTGATTTGTTGAAGATTATTTGTCCATAGAGTTGAGGGTCTATATCTGGGCTCTCTACTCTGTTCCACTGGTCTATGTGTCACTTTTTAAGCCAGTACCATGCTGTCTTGGTGATCACAGCTTTGTAGTAAAGCTTGGAATCAGGTTATGCGATGCTCTCAGTTATATGTTTGTTTTTCAAGATTTCATTAGCAATTCAGCTTCTCTTCTGATTCCATATAAATTTTAGGATTATTTGCTCCAGGTTTTTGAAAAATACCTGTAGAATTTTGATGGGAATGGCATTAAAAGGATAGATTGCTAGAGGCAGTATAGACATTTTCACAATGTTTATTATACGGATCCAAGAGCATGGAATGGTTTTCCTTGTTTTAGTGTCTTCTTCCATTTCTTACACGAGTGTTTTGTAGTTTCTCAAATACAGTTCTTTTACCTCTTTGTTTAGGTTTATTCCCAGGTATCTTATGCTTCTTGTTGCTATAGTAAATGGAATTGATTCTCTAAATTCCCTTTCGGTATTTTCATTGTTAGTGTAAAAGAAAGCCCCTGTTTCTATACATTGACTTTGTATCCTGACACATTACTGAATTGCTATATGAGTTCTAGTAGTTTGCGGGGTGGAGTCTTTTGGATTTCCCATAAAAGAATCATGTCATGTGCAAAGAGAGGAGATTAATTTCTTCATTGCCAATTTGAATACCTTTTATTTCTCTTTGTTGTCTGATTGCTATTGCTATGACTTCTAATATTTTCTTGAACTAGATTGGTGAGAGTGGGTTTAGTTAAGTTTCTGATCTCAAAAGAAAGGCTGCAAGCTTTTTCCCATTGACAATGATATTTTCTGTGAGTCTTTCATAGATTTGATGAAGTTCATGAATGGTCCTTCTATCCTTATACTTTGAAGAGTTTTGATCAGGAACGGATGCTGGATTTTGTCCAATGCTTTTTCTGCATCAATTGAGAGGACCATGTGGTTCTTCTATCTTCTCATATTGATTTGTTCTATCACATTGATTGATTTGCAAATGTTGAATCATCCTTGTAGCCCACAGATGAATCCCACCTGGTAATGGTGGATTCTTTTTTTTAATGTGCTCTTGTATCCTGTTCTAGGATCTTGCTGAGAATCTTAGCATCCATATTCATCAGGGATATTGGTCTAAAATTCTTTTTTCCGATAGGGTCCTTGCCTGCTTAAAGGATCAGGGTAATGCTGGATTCATAGAAAGAGTCTGGAAGTTTTTCCTCTGGTTCAATTTTTGAAACAGCTTCAGGAGAATAGGTGTTATTTCTTCTTTGAAAGTTTGGTAGAATTCCCCAGGGAATCCCTCAGGTACTAGGCTCTTGTTTTGGGGGAGGTTTTTGATCACTGCTTAAATCTAGTTACTAGATATCGTTCTATTCAGGTTGTTAATTTCTTCCTGGTTTAATTCTGGGAATTTAAATTTTTCCAGGAATGCATCTATTTCATTTAGATTGCTTAGCTTATTAGCATATAACTATTGATAATAACTTCTGATAATTGTTTCCTTGGTGTTAGTTGAATCTCTCCCTTTT
This sequence comes from Mustela nivalis, assembly GCF_964662115.1. NCBI lineage: Eukaryota > Metazoa > Chordata > Mammalia > Carnivora > Mustelidae > Mustela > Mustela nivalis. The sequence goes on along the minus strand of NW_028133651.1, from coordinate 17,643 downwards.
TATTCATAATTTTATTAATTTTGGCTTTATTTCTTTCCTTAAGATTAGTGTGGCCAATTGTTTGTCGATCTTATTGATTCTTTCAAAAAAACAACTTTAGTTTCATCGATACGTTCTACTGTATCTCTGGTTTCTACCTCATTGATCTCAGCTCTAATCTGGATTATTTTCCTTCTTATGTATGGAGTTGGTTTGATTTGTTGTTGGTTCTCCAGTTCATGAAGGTATAGAGACAGCTGGTGTATTCTGGATTTTTACATATTTTTTGAGGGATGCTTGGATGGATATGTATTTCTCCATTACAACCATCTTTGCTGTATCCTATAGGTTTTGGACCAAAATGTCTTCATTCTCATTGTTTTCCCTGAATTGTTTGAGTTCTTCTTTGATCTCCTGGTTGATTCAAGATTTCTATCTTTTTAAAAATTTTTAAAGTAATTAATTCATTATTTTTATCAAAATATAACTTATTTTTAACCCCAGTGATGCAGGTGCGTGAATCGCCAAGTTTACACAATTCACAGGACTAATCATAGCATATACCCTCTCCGAAGTCCATATCCTCACCACCCTCTCCTGTCCCCCCTTACACCAGCAACCGTCATCTAGTTTTTGAGATTGAGTCCTTTATTGCTTGTCTCCCTCCCAATACCATGTTCTTTCATTTGTTCTTTTCGTACTCCCCAAACTCCCCATATTGCATCTCCACTTCCTCATATCAAGGAGATCATATGATAGTTATCTTTTTCCGATTGGCTTATTTTGTTAAGCATAATACCCTCTAGTTCCATTCACGTCATTGCAAATGGCAAGATTTCTTTTCTTTTGATGGTTGCAGAGTATTACATTGTTCTTTGTGTGTTGAGTTTTCCAAGCTCTTTATACATATTGGATACTGTCCCTTTATTGGATATGTTATTTGCAATATCTTCTCCCAGTCTGTCCATTGTCTTTTGGTCTTGCTCACTGTTTCCTTTTGATCTTGATGAAATCACAATAGTTCATTTGTTTCCTTGCTTCTGTTGACTTTGGTGATGTTCTTAGAAAGATGTTGCTGTGGTTGAGGTCAAAGAGGATGCTGCCTCTGTTCTCCTCAAGGATTTTGATAAAATCCTTTCTCACATTGAGGTCTTTCATCCATTGGGAGTCTATTTTTGTGTGTGGTGATCCAAGCATTCTTAATCAAGGAGCTCTTTAGCTTCCAGTTGTTTGAGTTCCTTAGGAACTTTTTCATGTGATTGATCTCCAGTTTCTAAGCATTGTGATCTGAGAATATTCAGGGAATATTCCCATTCTTTTGGTGTAGGTTGAGTCCTGATTTGTGAGCCAGTATGTGGTCTATTCTTGTGAATGTTCTATGTGCACTTGAGAAAATGACTATTCTGTGGTTTTTAGGGTGGAATATTCTGTATATATCTATGAGGTCCATGTGGTCCATTGTGTCCTTTAATGCTTTCTTTATGGATTTTCTGCTTGGATGATGTTAGGCAGGTTACGATCTCCTACTATAATGTATTCGTGTCAATATAACACTTTATCTTGACTAACAGTTTCTTATGTAATTGGCTGCTCCTATATAGGGGGCATAGATATTTACAATTGTTAGATCGTCTTGGTGGATAGTGAGTGAGATCCATGTGCACTTGAGAGAATGAGTGTTCTGTTGTTTTAGGGAGGAATGTTCTGTATATATTTATGAGGTCCATCTGGTCCAATGTGTCAGTAAATGCTATTGTTTCTTTATGGATTTTCTTCTTGGATGATCTGTCTATTTATAAAAGAGGTGTGTTAAGATCTCCTACTATTAATGCATTGATATTAATATGACTTTTTATCTTGATTAACAGTTTTCTTATGTAATTGGCTGCATCCATATTGGGGGCAGAGCTATTTACAGTTGTTAGATCATCTTGGTTGATAGTCCCTTTAAGAATTATGTAATGTCCTTCTGTATCTCTGACTATAGTCGTTAGTTTAAAATCTAATTTATCGGATATGAGAAATTGCTACGCCAGCGTTCTATTGAGTACATTGGCATGAAAGATGTTTCTCCATATTTTCACTTTCAGTCTGGGTGTATCTTTAGGTTCAAAAGTCTCTCGTAGAAAACGTATGGACGGATCCTGTCATTTTATCCAACCTGCAACCCTGTGCCATTTTGGGGGTGCACATTTAGGCCTTTCAAATTGAGAGTGATTATTGATAGATATGTTTTTATTGACATTGTGTGACCTTTGAAGTTTATCTTTCTGTAAATTGTCTCTATATTTCTGTTCAATGCTATTCTTAGGATTTTTTTCCTCTTTTATAGAATCCCCATTATATTCATTCAGTGTCGGCTTGGTAGTTGCATTGTCTTTTAAGCCTTGCCGGTCTTGGAAACTCTATCTCTCCATCCATTTTGAATCTTAGTCTTGCTGGATAAAGTATTCCTGGCTGCATATTCTTCTCATTTAGTGCCCTGAATATATCTTTCCAGGCCTTTTTTGCTTGAGACGTCTCTGTGGAGAGGTCTGACGTGATTCTGATGGGGTTTCCTCTGTAAGGAACCTCTATGTACTAGTGGCTTTCAAAATATTATACCTTCAATTTTGATTCCTCAGTTTGACTATCAGTTTTCTTGATGGTTTGTATTTGTTATCTATAATCTTGGGAGGAGACTGTTAGGTCTCTAGTACATGATTGCTGGTTCAATATGTGAGATTGGGAAATTTTTCGTGAAAAACATATTTCACTAGATTTTTGAGACTTCTTTCTTTATCCTTCCCTTGGGGATTTTGATAATTCTAACGTTGGAACGTTTCATGGCATCATTTGTTTCCCTCATTCTTTTTCATGGTTTCTAAGATGTATGTTCACCATAGTATTAAAAGCCCTAGCAACAGCAGTCAGACAACAAAAAGAAATAAAGTTATCCAAATTGGAAATGAAGAATTCAAACCTTTTCTCTTTGCAGACAACATGATTCCTTATATGGAAAACCCAAGAGACTCCACTCCCAAACCACTAGAACTCATACAGCAATTCATCAAATTGGCAGGATACAAAGTCAATGTGAAGAAATCAGTGGTTTTCTTGTACACTAACAATGAAAATACAGAAACAGAAATTAAAGTATCAATTCAATTTAGTATAGCACTAAGAACCAAAAGGTACCTGGGAATAAAACTAACCAAAGAGGTTAAGGAATTGTACTCGAGGACCTACAGAACACTCATGAAAATAATTAAAGAAGACACAAAAAGATGGAAGACGATTCCATGCTTTTGCATCAAAAGAATAAACAGTGTGAAATTGTCTATACTGCCTAGAGCAATGTATTCTTTTAATGCCATTCCAATCAAAATTCCTCTGGTATTCTTCAAAGAGATGCAACAAATAATCCTAAATTTTGAATGGAATCAGAAGAGACCCTGAATCGCTAAGGAAATGTTGAAAAACAAAAATAAAACTGGGGGCATCACATTGCTTGATTTCAAGCTTTACTACAAAGCTGTGATCACCAAGTCAGAATGGTCCTGACATAAAAAATAGACACATAGTCCAGTGGAATAGAATAGATAGCCCAAATATGGACCTTCAACTCTATGGGCAAATAATCTTCGACAAACAGGAAAAAATATACAGTGGTAAAAATACAGTCTCTTCAATAAATGGTGATGGAACACTGAAAAGCTATATGATATGTAGGAGAATGAAACTCCACCATTCTCTTACACCATACACAAAGATAAACTCAAAATGGATAAAAGTCCTCAACGTGAGAGAGGAATCCATCAGCATCCTAGAGGAGAATATAGGCAGTAATCTCTCTGATATGAGCCACAGCAACTTCTTCCAATATATACATTGAGATATCAACTTACACCAGTTAGAATGGCCAAAATTAACAAGAAAGGAAACAACATGTGTTGAAGGGTATGTGGAGAAAGGAGAACCTTCTTCCACTGTTGGTGGGAATGGAAGTTGGTGCAGCCTCTTTGGAGAACAGTGTGGAGTTTCCTCAAGAAATTAAAAATGGAACTTCCCTATGACTCTGCCATTGCACTCCTGGGTATTTACCTCAAAGATACAGATGTAGTGAAAAGAAGGGCCATCTCTACCCCAATGTTTATAGCAGCAATGGTGGGTCGCCAAACTGTGGAAAGAACCAAGATGCCCTTCAACAGACAAATGGATAAGGAAGATGTGGTCCATATACACTATGGAGTATTATGACTAAATCAGAGGGACGAATACCCAGCTTTTGTATCAACAGGGATTTGACTGGAAGAGATTATGCTGAGTGAAATAAGTCAAGCAGAGAGAGTCAATTATCATATGGTTTCACTTATTTTTGGAGCATAACTAAAAGCATGGAGGACATGGGTAGTTAGAGGGAAAGGGGTCAAAATCAAAAGCTTCTGCACAGACAAGAAACAAAGAGGCAACTCACGGAGTGGGAGAAGATATTTGGAATTGAGAGTACAGACAAAAGTTTGATATCCACGATCTATGAAGAACTCCTCAACTTCAACTCGCACAAAACAGACAATCATATCAAAAAAGGGGCAAATGATATGACCAGACATTTCTCTAATGGAGACATACAGAGAGCTGTCAGACACATGAAAAAATGTTCATCATCTCCAGTCATCACGGAGATTCAAATGAAAAGCATATTGAGATATCACCTTACACCAGTTGAATGACCAAAATTAGCAAGATAGGAAACGTGTGCTGGAGGGGATGTGGAGAAAGGGGAACCCTCTTACACTCTTGATGGGAATGCAAATTGGTGCAGCCTCTTTGGAGAACGGCATTGATATTTCTCAAGAAATAAAAAATGGAGCTTCCCTATGACTCTGCAGTGAAAAGAAGGGTCATCTGTAACCCAAAGTTTATAGCAGCAATTCCCACGGTCGCCAAACTGTGGAAAGAACCAAGATACCTTCAAGAGATGAATAGATAAGGAAAATATGGTTCATATACAGTATGGAGTATTATGCCTCCATCAGAAAGGATTAAAACCCAACATTTATAGCAACATGGACGGGGCTGGAAGAGATTATTCTATTGAAGTAACTCAAGCAGAGAGAGTCAAGTATCATATGGTTTCACTTACTTCTGGAGCATAACAAATAACATGGAAGACTTGCGGAGTTAGAGAGTAGAAGGAAGTTGAGGGAAATAAGGGGAAGTGAAACATGAGAGACTATGGACTCTGAAAAACAATCTTTGGGGTTTGAAGTGGCAGGGGGTTTGAGGTTGGGGGAACCAGGTGGTGGATATTATAGAGGCCATGTATTACATGCAGCACTGGGTGTGGTGCAAAAATAATGAATACTGTTATGCTAAATTTTTTAAAAAAATAGAAAAAAGAATGGGCTTTTTGAATACAGAGAAGAAGAGAGATATTTAGATCCAATGCAAAATGGAAGAATCAACTGATGCCAAAGGCAAAGAAGAAATGATCATGACCAGGCAATCGAAGTGGAACCTGTACATGTAACACGACCACAAAAAGATGGAAAGCAGAGCCAGGATACTCACTGTACATCAGAAAAACACAGAAGGCATTAGGGAGTCTTGAACCACAGAGATAAAAGTGATAAAAATATAATAATATAAATTAATAAAATAAAATAAAGAGTCTCTGATGAAAGGATTGGTAACAGACTGCAGGCAAATCTCAAGAACCTGGAAGAAGCAGAGGATCAAATTAGTGTCCTGGATGACAAACACTGGAAAATAAGGAAGCAAAGCCAATGAAAAAGTGAAGAATGATGGAACATGACAATGAGATTAGGGAAATCATCAGCTCCAAGGAATGGGAAAAGGTGTTTATTGTAGGAGAACTAGGAACGAGAGAAGAAAGAGGGCCAAATATTTCTTTGAGAAATCAGAACTGAAATTGTCCCTCATCTGGGAGCAGAAACCGAGATCCATATTAAGAGTAAGAGAGGTGTCCCATAACCATCAACAGAAGTAGAGCAACAAAAGACATAGTGTCATTCCCCCTGCCAAGCTAGCAATGGTGGGATACTCTTTACCCAATTATGTGTGGGGAAGTAGTGTGTACATAGCCAAGTCACTTACTTCAAAACAAGTTATAGCAGGTCTAGAAGCAGGTCATATAGAGCAAGCAACACCTGACCAAGCATTTTCTGAACAATACAGAGAAATAGTTCTTGTCTAGAACTGTGAGGTATTAAAAAGACAAAAGTTTGGGCCACTGTGTGTCCATCAGTTCAGAGGCGGGCTTTACTCATCTCATGATCCAAGGGTCATGGCCTCGATTCTGGTCTCAGAGTATGCTAAGAGACAAGTCTGATCCCCCTCTCCAGTGCCACTACCTGACGGTAATCTCTCTGTTTCTCTGTCAAATACGTGCATGTGCATCATTTGATAAAAAAACAAATACAAAAACAAAAACATATTACAAGGATTGACTTAGGCCAGAGGATGGTTTATTTAATTTAGAACTAGGTCCCCATGGGATGCAGCCAGGTATAGAGTACTTCCCACCATGCTAAAATGCTAGACCTTAGGTCTGAGCTCCCTTGTTCATTCTCCTATTATTTGTCTTCCTGGATCTCCCCTCCAACCTGTAGCATATGGTGGGACTGTAGCATACAGTGGGACTGTCTGTCCCAATGTAATGGCCTTTTGTTGTCACATTGTTCATCCTCTCAGGGCTCCATGAAAACATGCCCATATTCCTTAAGAGGCACTGTTTGCTTATCATCTGAAGCCATTTTTGGATAGTAATGAGAGTTTTAATGAAGTATTCTGCTGCCATTTCTCAATTCAGTTTCCTAGAGGTAGCTGCAAAATCTGGTGAGAGTACTCAAGATTCTTCAAAATTTGAATCCTCTTCAATACGTCCTTTTGGAGATACACGTTTAAATCTTGAAATGGGAAATATTGTCTTTCTGATGGCTTCACTTGTGCTATAGGTCTCTTCCAAGCTATGTGTATCTTTAGTGGAAAGAATTCTCCTATGGGCAACGGAAGGACAAGCCTGTTTAGTTTTTGCCTGTACTTTTTTTTTTTTTTACTTTTAAATATTCATCTTTCCAAAAATCGGTTTATAGGGAAATGAGAATTTAGTCCTGAATACTTTAATAATTATTTTCTTTGGAGTTTGATTCCTTTAGAGCAATTCCTCACTTCCACCCCATATTTTGTGTGTCTTTTTGTTGTGTGTTTGTGTGTGTGTGTGTGTGTGTGTTGTGTGTGTGTTGTCTGTGTTTTACATAACACTGATAACAAAATTTCAGGAGATAGGAAGTCGGTCTTTTAAGGATAGCAATTCAATTTCATATGCCTTGAAAGCTCACATTTGATAACTATCAGCCACAGTTTTTGCAAAGAATTTCCCAGGTAGTCTTATTCTATAAATACATATTATTACTAATCTGCCTTCAAACAAACACCAAATTGTGGGTGCCTGGTTAGAGTCATATTTATTGTACCCTTTTCATTTGATTTTTACTATGTTCCTTGACTACTATTAGAGAATAAAATTGTATATTATTTGTCTTTCTGAGACTGATAGATGCGATGTAGTCCAATGCTCTCCACAACACTGCCACATGGGCAAGTGGCAAGAATTCATTCTTGCTTATGGCTGGGTAAGAATCTGTGGTGCTTTTGGAGGACAGTGAGATGGTAATAGTATCTGAGAACTCCAGGCTTGTCTTCTCCCAGGAACACAACTGGAGTATTACCACATTTGGTGCAATATGGCAAAATGAACCTGAAGCATACAATCAAACTCCACAGCAAAAGAGAAAAGAATTCAAAGAAACTTTGGCAGAAGCCTGGAAACATGGTTTTGGGAGACATGGGGAGTGCTTCAGAGGGCAGTGAGACAATGCAAAGGGCAAAGGCACAGGAGCGAGGAACACACTGGGAACTCACATAATCATGTTTCCCAATGCCAGTGGCTGCGACCAGCAGAGGGTCTGAATGTCACGAGTTCCTGCCAACAAAGTCCAGAGTTTTCAGATCAGCACTCTTGGAAGACATCGACTCCAGAGAAAACTGTGTTTCTCCTGGAGATGACACCAACAAGCAAACAGATTCAGACAGCATGGAAACCATAATAGAGACAATCCCAGGAGACACAGTAAGAAGATGGTTGGTTCTGGCAATGCATCCATGAGAGTCAGTGTTCGTGGAGATGACTCGATGGGGACAGAAGAAATTTTGGGCTCTTGCCCCAGTAACATAAAGACTGAGCTACTGGCCAAAGACAGGTCAGTGAGGTCTTTAGCGGCCTAATCTGCAAACACAAAATCCCAACCATGGAAAACTTAGGGAACTCCCTTATGCAGTCCCAGTTGCTTAGACCCAGAAGAACAGACTCTTTTGTGGGGGACTAGAAAAAAGCGCTACCTATATGCTCTCCCCTGACCACAGCATTCAACAGGCGTTTATTCCATTGAGTTGGCTGAACATCTCCATTCACAAGCACACTAGAGCACCCCAAGCTGAGCCTCATCATATTCAGCCCAGACCCCAAACACTCCAAATGGCAGGCAAGGAGAGCCTCTGCAGATGACTGGCTCCAAGGACCAGGGACAGCCACAACACACACCATGGGGCATGCATTCCACACATATGGGAGACTCCCTCAAGGGGCAGCCCCTGGGTATGCCATGATCTCATTATCCTAAAAAAATTACACCCAGGATAGAAAACAAAATAGGCTTTTCAACTAATGAAAAGAAGACAGAGACCTAGATCCAATGCAAAGATAGAAGAATCATTTGATGTCGAGGAAAAAGAACAAGAAATGATCATGTGCAGGCAACTGAAGTTAAACTTCGACATGTAACACGCCCATTGGAAGATTGAAATCAGCAGCCAGGAGACTCATTGTACATCAGAAAAACACAGAAGACATCAAGGAGTCTCGAACCACAGAGATAAAGGTGATTAAAAAAATTAAAGAGTCACTGCTGAAATGATTTGTAGCAGACTGGGTGCAAAGTCCAGGAAGCTGGAAGAAGCAGAGCATCGAAATAGTGACCTGGAAGAAAAAACTGGAAAATATGGAATCAAATCTGAAGAGACAAGAAAGGATGGTGGAACATGACAATTAGCTTAAGGAGGTCATCTTACTCCAAGAAAGAGGTGCCTATTGAAGGAGAATAGGAGTGAGAGATAAAAACAGGGTTCAACTTGTCTTTGAGAAATCTGTGCTAAAAATGTCCCTCATCTGGTAGCAGAAACAGAGATCCAAATTCAGATGCACAGAGGATTCCCATCACCATCCACAGAAGAAGAGCACCACAAGACATAGTGTCATTCCCCCTGCAAAAGATAGCAATGGAGGAATTCTCTTTACCCAAATATGCGTGGGAGAATAGTTTGTCCATAGCCAAGGCACTGACTTCAAGAGGGCAAGCTAGATCATCTCTTGAAGCAGGTCAGATAGCTCAAGCAACACCTGGACAAGCCAAAATCTGAATCGCCTGAATTTCTGAACAATGACAAAGCAGCGGTACTTGTCTAGAACTAGGAGGTATAAAGAAGCAAAGATTGGGTGTCGGGGTGTTTCCATCAGTTCAGAGGCAGGCTTAAGCTCAAGTCATGATCAAGGGCCATGGCATCGACTCTGGTCTCAGGTTCCCATATCAGGGGCAAGTCAGCTTCTCCCTCTCCAGCTCCACCCCCTCACTGTGATCTCTCTGTCTCTCTGTCAAATACGTGCATGTGCATCATTTGACAAAAAAACAAAAACAAAAGAAAAATCCAGTGTTCAAGGATTGACTTGGGCCAGAGGACGTTTTATTTAATTTGGACCCATTTCCTATGGAATGCAGCCAGGTACAGAGCAACTCCTCCCATACTAAAATGCCAGACTTTTGCTCGGTGCTTCCTTGTTCATTTCCTGCTCTTTGTCTTCCTGGATCTCCTCACCAAACTGTAGAATCTTGTCTGTCCCCCGGTAGTTGCCCCTTGTTGACACATTATTCATCCTCTCCTGGCTCCATGAGAACATGCCCATTATAGGCAAGAAGCTCTATTTGCTTATCACATGAAACCACTTGGGGGATGGTCATGAGAGTTTTAGGGCAGGCTTGTGCTGCCATATCTCCATTCATTTCCCCAGAGGGTAGCTGCACCAGCCTGTGGGAATGCTCAAGGTTCTTCAACATTTAAATACTCTCAAATGCGGCCTTTTGGATATAAAAGTAGTCATAATGATACGGGCATGAATGTCTTTCAGATAGCTTCACTTGGGCTATGGGTCTCTCCCATCATGCCCCGTGCTTGCTCCTGTGGACATAAAGTACATGAGTCCTTCCTGGACCTAAGGGTCTAGGGTATAGAGTATGCCATTGGTGCTTGGTCAGTTTTGAAGATTGGGAGGCTGTTTTGGCACAATTTCCATAGAAACTGGAGGTACTCATGTCCTCGCTGTTGAAGACTCCAGATATGTCTTTGGCATGGTTGTGGGTGTTCCCTTTAAGCTTTCCATGGGTGGCCCTTTTCCTGGTCAGAAGCGCCCTGATTGGGTGGGAGGACCATACCCATATACAGGGCGTGGAATTACTTCACTAAGGCTTTGTTTGAGACCTGATTGCTTCTTGACCTTTGGCGGCTAATGTAGAATGGTGGATTCTTGTCTTTTCCGGTGTCCATAGGGCTGGTGCTGAGAGTCACCCCCCAAAGACTACCAATTCGGACATGGAGAAGGTGACACCAACTCGCTTCACACACAGACTTGGTGAGAGACCCAGGTGCCTTCAGCGGTTTGGGAGGCTTGGGATCCCCTTGGCCCTCCCATGACTAATCCAGCCAAGTATACTGCTCAGGCATGGATTGATGATAAGTGCTTGCTATGACCTTTTTTAACATCACAGAAAGTGGCTTCACGGGAGCGCAGTCCCTCTCTGATGAACTTTGAGTCATATGGCTTTAGGTAGGAAGTCCTGGGAAAGAGAAAGAGAGCCCTCTAAGCCTGATCAAGAACTCAGGTAGTCTTGGGTTTAATGTCCCACTTCCCCTTTGTAGACAAAGAGAAAAGGAAATAACATTCAGTATACTATTCTTTAGGGCCAGAATTTCTCAAGAGATGGTTAGATTTAATTATTTCCACTGCAATTTCTTGAGATCTCAATAAACAGTGAGGCATTTTGTGTATCAACGCTCTCCGTGGGGTTTGTCATCCTGTGGGTGAGAGTCCCTATGGGTCCGTGATAACTAAGGGATGGAAAGTCTATTTCCAAGGAAAAGTGTTAGGGCATAGATGTATTTTGCTTTCTGTTTCCTCATCTCCTAGTGTTCTCAAACACTAGTCATAAGGGATTAGGGCTATATCTACATGTCTTTACCTTAAACACATTTGCAAAGGCTTCAAGAAGAGTGATATTCTGCATCAGAGCTAACTCTTAATTTAAAGCCCTGGACAGCACTTTTTGTGATCGTTAGTTAGCTCTACTTGCTGTGGTAAAGGGAATAGCCATGTTGACAAAGTCCCTTTAATCATCGGAAAAGGAACGGCCTATATTGATGGACTCAATCCCCACTCCAGCAGAGCTGTGGATTTAACCACAATGTCCTTGCAAAGATTCTTGGATAAAGAAAGTGTGGTCCATATTGTCAACAGATTATTTTCAGCCATCAGGGAGGATGAAAACCTGGTACTTGCCTTTACATGAATGACACAGAACTGGGTCATGTGAAATGAAAAAGGGAAGCAAAAAAAAAAAAAAAAGGAAAATATCATATCATATGGCTTCCCTCGTATGTACCCAGGAGGAATACCATGGCCCTTAGTAAAGAAAGGAAAACTGATGGGGAAGAAGTCAGAGAAGTAGACAAACCAGGGTTGACTCAGGTTCTGAGAACCAAGCTATGGGTTACAGAAAAGATAGTCATTTAGGGAATGAGGGAACTGGTTAATGGTTGTTGAGGAGTATGGCATATATTAAAAGGAGCACTAGGACATATATGGAACTGAAACATCCGTTAATACTCAGTGAAAAACGAATGACAGTAGATAGGCTGGTTTCAACAGAACAAAAAATATTAAAAGAAAAACAATCTGGCCTTTGCAAAACCAGATGATTAGAGACAGAGAAAAGGAAAGAATTATAATTTTATTATATTTAATTATTGAAATGGCATATAATTTATTTCCTATAGTGTCTTTAACTAAATTGGGTCCTTAAACTTGTAAACTAGAGTCTCCCTGCGTCCATTTCTGGAATCAATAGAAGAAACAACCTTCCCTTCATTAAATGTCTAGAAGAGTTGCTCAGGAAAATGATTTGGACCTGGCCTTCTGTGTGTGGCAAAGGCTTGATTACTGCTTCAAATGCTTTAGTTACTAGTAGAGAGCTCAGATTTTGTAGATTTACTGACCTAAACTTGGGAGTTGATATGTGTCTTGGAATAAATTCTTTTCTCTCAGTTCTTGGATTTGCTGGCATAATTGTGTAGAGGGGTATTTCAGGGTTTTTTTTTTTTTCAGCTGTCATGTGGATTTATACTTTCAGCTGTGTGCTTATCTCCCCGTTTTATTCAGGTAATGGCTTCCCTAGTTTATTAAAGTTTTCAAAAGTGACGTTTGAGTTCTTTTGATTTTTTCCTTTTGGTTTGTTTGTGTTTCCTTTATTTCTATAGTCAAATGTAGTATTTCATTTTTTCTGTTTAGTTCTTCTTCTTATTATTATTCCGTATGACATCCAGTTAGGTCGCTATTTTCCTGTGTTTTTAATTTTTGAAAATACATGCATTTAACCTATATTGTTTCCCCATAAAATGTTTTCACATCATCCCGAAAACATTTTATGCGGAAACAATATAGGTTAAGTTTCTTGGCTTTCCTTATTTCATGGCACTGTCTGATGGATGTTCTTTCTTTGATTCATTGCTAGTTTAGTAGTGTGTTGTGTTTTCCACCTACTAGTGTCTGGGTTTGTTTCACATTCATAAGTGTTTTCTTTCCGTTTTCATACCTTCATGGTCATAAGTATACAAGATACTCTTTCTTCCATTCTTTCACTTAATATACTTCCATTAATTATGACTTTATTTGGACTCCAGCACACTATCTGTGATACACAAAGTTAGATCGGCCCTTTGGAAGAACTTCTCTTATGGTCCTCAGAGACAAAATTTTATGCATGTGGTCAGGTGGTCTAGAGACTCCATGATGATGTCTGTTACTCCTTACCACCTTTGCGTCTGCATGATCTGTACTGTGTTGAAATAGGATATCGTAGTTCCCAACAATATTGGATTGAGGACCCCGTCTCCCTTCCTTTATTTTAATATGGTTTTAACATTTAGATACATCCATGTTGGTGGTGTATATATTGGCAATTCTTTCAAGTTTCTGATGTCTTGATGCTCCATCAAGACAAAACACCTTCCGGTAATCTTTTGTCTCTCAATGTCATAAAATCTCTCTATCTGCCATAGGCACAATCTCTTTGGCTTCCTTCTCTTTGTCATTTGCATAACCTATATCTTCCCAATTCCTTCACTTTCAAGATATGTGTATCTTCATTTTCTTTGGAAATCTCCTATGGGTAACAGAAGGTCGAGCTCGTTTACTTTTTGCTGTTTTCTTGTGGACAGTTTGGCCTTTATTTTTTTATCCTTTATTTCTTCTTTTTTTTTTTATTTTCATCCAGTTCAACAATCTGTTTGTAGTGATGGGAGAATTTAGTCCTGAATAGTTGAACTAATTATTGATAGGTAAGGAGTAAACATTCTCATTTTGGTTGATTTCTGACTTGGATTCTCTGTGCCTTTCCCCTGTATATCATTTTATTTGGTGTTTGCTTCCTTTATTGTGATTCCTCTCTTTGTCCCCATCTTTTGTGCATCTTATCTCTGTGTGAGTGTGTGTGTGTGTATTTGTCTGTGTGTGTTTCACATAACATTTATAATTAAATTTTAAGAGGTAGTAAGTTGGTCTTCTTTGGATAACAATCCAATTTGACATGCTTTGAAAATTCAGAATCCATCACTTTCAGCCACATATCCTGCAAAGTATGTCCCAGGTAGTCCTCTTTTATAAACACATATTCTAAGAAACCTACCTTCAAACAAACGCCATATTTTGTGTGCCTGTTTAGAGTTGTCTTGTTTGTACATTTTTCCTATGCTTTTTCACACATTTCTTGACTAATACAAGACAGTAAATTTGTATGTTATTTGCCATTCTGAGACTGATAGGTGTGACATAGCCCAATGCTCTCCATAACACTGCCACATGGGGCAAGTGGCAAGAATTCATTCTTTCTAATGACTCAGTAAGAATCCGAGGTACCTTTGGAGGACAGTGAGATGGTAGTAGTGTCTGAGGACTCCACGCTTCCTTCGGTCATGAACACAAGTGGAGGATTACCACATCATCTACAACTTGGTGGAAACTGAACTAAAGCCTACAAACTAAACTCCATGGCAAAAGAGAAAATAAGTTGCAGAAACTAGGGGAGACGATTGGAGACATGGCTTAAGAAGACATGGGCAGTTGGTGCTTCATAGGGCAGTGAGCCAATGCAAAGGACAAAGGCACAGGAGAGTGGAGCATACTGGGAACTCACAAGGAGCATATTTCCGAATGTCATTGGTTGTTACCAGCAGAGGGTCTGCATTGCATGCATCTTGCCTACAAAGGGTCTTGAATCCTGGAGATTTCATATCAGCAGGCTTAGCAGACATCGACTCAAGAGAACCCTGGTTTTCTCCTGGAGAGGACACCAACAAGGAACCATATGCAGACAGACTGGAAACCATAATCAGAGACAATACCAGGAGAAACAGTGGGAAAATGGACGGTGAGGATATTAGCTGCCTAACCTGTAAACACGAAATCCCAAGCACGGGAACACTTTGGGATGCTTTCCTCAGTCCAAGTTGCTTACTCCCAGGAAAGCAGACTCTCCTGTAGTGGACTGGAAGAAAGCCCTGCCTTCAACCTCTCTTATGGCTATTACACTCTGTAAGCCTTCATTCTGTTGAGTTGGTTAAATTTCTCCTTTTACGGGCACACCAGAGCCCAGCAAGCTAAACCTCAGCATATTCAGCCCAGACCCCAAACACATCAAATGTCAGAAACTAGAGCCCCTGCAGATAACTGGCCTGTAATACAGGGGGAAAGCAACAACACAACATCAAAGGGCATGCATGCCACACACACCTTAGACTCTCTCAATGGCCAGCCCTTGGGCACTCCACCACCTCTTCTTCCTAAATAAATTACTCTCAGGCTAGAAAACAGAATTGGATTTTGAGTACAGAGAAGAAGACAGAGATTTAGATTCTATTCAAAGATGGAAGTATCAATTGATGCCAAGGAAAAGGAACAAAAAAATGATCATGGCCATGCAATACGAGTGAAACCTCTACAAGTGTCACGCCCAATGGAGGATCGAACTCTATAGCCAGGATACTCCCTGTACATAAAAAAAAAAAAAAAAAAGACAGAAGACATCAGGAAGTTTTTAGCCACAGAGATAAAACTGATTAAAAAAAAAGATAAAATAAAGAGTTCATGATGAAAAGATGGGTAGCGGATTTGATGTAAAGTCAAAAAAGCTGACAGAATCTGAGGATAAAATTATTGAATTGAAAGAATAATACTGGAAAATAAGAAAGCAAATCCAAAGAGAGAAGGAATAATGATTGAAATGACAATGAGCTTAGGGAAATCATCGATTCCAAGGAATGGACAGATGTGCCTATTTTATGAGAACTAGGAACAAGAGAAAAGAAGACGGCTGAACATTTTTTTTTTTATAAATCACTCAGAAAATGTCCCTCTTCTGGGAGCAGAAGCAGTGACCCAGATTCAGGGGCAAAGAGGACTCTCAAACACTGAAGCAGAGCAACACAAGACATAGTATCATTCCCCAAAAAAACTACAATGGAGAAATTTTATGTACCCAAATATGCGTGGGAGAGTAGTTTGTCCATAGTCAATCACTGACTTCAAGGGAACAAGCTACACCAGTTTCAAAGCAGGTCAGAAAACTCAAGCAACACCAGCCCAAGCAAAATCTGCATCCCATGAATTGCTGAAAAAGACAGAACAGTGGTTCTTGCCTAGAACTAGGAGGTATTCAGAAGAGAAAGACTGGGTCCAGAGTGTGTCCATCAGTTCAGAGATGGCCTTCTCTCATCTCATGATCCCAGGGCCATGGCATTGACTCTGGTCTCAGATTCCCTTCTCAGGGGCAAGTCAGGTTCTCTCTCTCAAGCTCCACCACCTCATTGTGATCTCTCTGTTTCTCTGTCAAATACGTGCATGTGCATCATTTGAAAAAAACAAAAAAAGAACCAGGGTACAAGGATTCAATGGGTCCAGAGGAGGTTTTATTTAATTTGGACCTAGGTCCCTATGGAATGTAGCCTGGTACAGAGCACCATCCTAAAATTCCAGACTTGGCTCTGAGCTTTTTTGTTCTGTGTGTGTGTGTGTGTGTGTGTGTGTGTGTGTGTGTGTTTGTGTGTTTTGTTTTGTTTTTGTCTTCCTGTATCTTCTCACAAACCTGTAGCTTCATAGTCTGACCTGGTGTAATGGCCCCTTGTTTATACATTGTTCCTCCTCTCCTGGATCCATTAGGTTATCCCTATATTCTGCAAGAGGCACTGTTTGCTAATCACTTTATACCATTTGTTGGATGGTAATTGGAGGGTTAAGGTAGGCTTGACCTGCCACATCTCCATGCTGCTCCCCATACGGTAACTGCACCACCCTGTGGGAATGCTCAAGGTTCTTAGACATTCAACATTCGAAATCTCTTCAATGGGTCCTTTTGGAAATACAAGTTGTCATCCTGAAACAGGCATTAAAGTCTTTCAGATGGCTCTAATAGGGCTATGGCTCTCTTCCAACATCCTCCATGTTTGCTCCTGTAACACCAAGTGCATGAGTCCTTCTTGGACCTAAGGTCCGAGGGTGTAGAGTCTGTCTTTGGTGCTTGGTCAGTTTTGACGTTTGGGAGGTAGTTTTAGCATGATTTCTTGAAACGCTAGAAGTACTCAAGTCCTCACTGTTGAAGACTTCAGACCTGTCTTTGGCATAGTTGCAGGCATTCCATTTAAACTTTCCTTGGGTGGCCCATTTTCTGGACAGAAGTGCCCTGATTGGGTGGGAGGACCATACCCATGAGCAGGGTGCAGAGTTCTCACCCTTAGGCTTTGATTGCAGCCATATTGTTTCTTGGTCTTTCATGGTTAAGATGGAATGCTGAATCCTTGCATTTCTTCAGAGTCCAGAGGGCCGGTGCTGATAGTCATGACCAAACTACAAATTCGGCCATGCAACAACTCGCTTTGCAAACTGCCTTGGTGAGACACCCAGGCGGCTCCAGTGGTTTGTGAGCGCTTGGCACACTTTTGGCCCACACATGACTCCTCCAGGCAAGTGTAGTTTTCAGGAGTGTTTTCTATGTTTTCAAAGCTTTGTGACATCACAGAAGCTGGCTTCACTGAAGCAGCAGTCCCTGTTTCATGACCTTTGAGTCCTATGGCTTTAGGTAGGAAGCCCAGGAAGAACTAAAAAACAGTCCTCTGAGCCTAATCAAAAACTCAGGTTGTCTTTGTGTTAATGTCCCACTTTCCCTTTCTAGACAAAGAATAAAGAGAATGACCTTTGGTATACCATCCTGAAGGCCAATATTTCTC